>NC_133362.1:56640-91084 GCF_049309525.1 Garra rufa
AACATTTGAAGTGGATCAAAAAAAGTGAATCAAAATTGTCCTAAGACAAGAATGGGTATTGATTTGGTTTTAGGACAATGTTGATGTAAGGTTTTGATCCACTTCAAATGTTGACTACTCTAGTCATCTTTTTGCTTTTACAGAAAATCATGTCTTAATGTTTTGGAGCCTTCAGTGAGCAGCAAATAGCAACTCTGCTGAGATAAAACTTCCACAAGATTCTAAATGAACTAGGAGGCAGGTAGTGGTCAGTGAAGCGTCCTGTCATGTAGACACCTGATTTCAAGTAACTAGTCTGAAAAAAATAGGTGATCTATTTTCAATGATCTTCAAAAAACAAACTCTGTGCATTATGTCTGTATCTCTGCACTAGCTTGTTTTCTAGACCAGTGGTTCTACTTTTTACAGTGGCTTACCCAATGGGGCATTTAACAATCTTCTGAATACCCTAACTTAGACTGCAGTCACACCTTGTTGAAATGACAAAAAAAAAAAAAAAAAATTATGGGTCAAAATGATTTTTTCTTTAATGCCAAAAATCATTGTTTTATGAAGATATTTTGTACATTTTCTACCGTAAATATATCAAAACTTAATTTCTGATTAGTAATATACATATACATTGCTAAGAACTTTATTTTCACAATATTTTGATTGAAAATATAACAAACAATACTATTGATAATATTGTGTTTAAAATGTAGGCAACATTTAAAGTGTAAAATGCTCACTTAATATTACCTTTTTGTATTACTGTATTGAAGAGTTTCTTAAATTGATCTTTATGTACAGTCTTTGCTATTACGTGCTCCAAATCTAATTTAAAGACACAATGAACAGCAGTGCGATTTGCTAAAGCAGCATACTCTGCGGGCGTCCTATCATACCACACTGTTGGTGTGGATACAGTTTTAATGTTACTTAAAATTTGGGATAGAATTAAATGATTGGCAAAGCTCAGCATTTTGTACGCATACCCTGGTTTGAGAACCACTGTTCTAGACAATATTGACACTTTGAGTTGTAATTCTACTTCTGTTTATTGTTAGGATGACTTATTTGTATCATAACCACAAAGTCCTCAAATTGTAACTTAACCAGAGTTTGTGTATCACCATAGTCCTTAAATTATGGTTTGATCAGAATTTGTGTTTGTCCCCAAAAGTGACATAAAAAATACATGTCCCTAAAGTGATGGTAAAATGTCAGGTCTTTAAGGAAGGCTTTTATTGAGAATATCAACTGATAAGTGTAAAGAAAGCTTCTTCTGTATCGCAGCCATATCTTTCTTTTGTCTCTAGACCCTTCAGAAATAGGTGTACCCAAAGGTAGGGTGTTCAGTCATATGTCCTCATTGTGCAGTTAAGTAGGTATGTGTGTGTGTGTGTGTGTGTGTGTGTGTGTGTGTGTGTGTGTGTGTGTGTGTGTGTGTACCGTTGCTTTGTCGTACAGCGCGTGATTGTCCAGCAGTTTTCCTCGCTCCAGCCTGGCAAATCTTCTCAGGTCTCTTTCAAACAGCTGGAGAAAAAAGAAAACTATTTGAGTTCAAATAATTTACTTACTATGAATGTCATGGTTTTATCATGTTCTTTGTGCATTAACATGGACATGTCAAGCTGTTCAGCAAAGCTGCATTTATTTGTTCACAAATCAGAAAATTAGAATGATTTCTGAAGGATCATGATCACTGAAAACTGCAGGAATGATGCTGAAAATGCATCTCAAATCGCAGGATTCAGATTCAGATTGATTTTTTAATGTCCTCAAAAGAGGAAATTTGTTTTCACAGACTGTACCAAAAGCTGAAGTACACATAATACACACATGCACAGGAATAAATTACATTTTACAATGTTTTCACCTAGAAAACAGTTATTTGTAACAATAATATTTAAAATTATAATAATTGTTGACAGTATTTTAGTCAAATAAATGCATTGGTACAATAATAATATTATTAAATTGCACATATTGTACATTGTATGAATTTTATACATTTTATATATATATATATATATATACTATTTTAATTTAAAACACATTATATTTAATTTATTTTACATAAGCCTTGGTGAGCATGAGAAACTTTAAACATGAATATATATATAAATACTTTAATATATATATATAAAATGCATACAATTTTATTTATAACAATTTTATCCAATATAATAGTTTTTGACTATGTTTAGTCAAATAAATTAAGCCTTGGTGATCATGAGAAACTAAACATGAAAAATATAGTAATAATAATAATAACAATAAATAATGTACAATGCATAAAATGAACAATGTGTGCAATATTATTCTATTACACACATAATTATATAATATTTTTATTTAAAACATATTATAATTTTATTTAATATAATCTTTGACTATTTTTACTTAAATAAATGAAGTCTTGGTAAGCATGAAAATCTTTTAAGCATTAAAATATATATATAAATTATTTAATATACATATAAAATGCATACAATGTACAATGTGTGCATTATTATTATTATATTACACATAATTATATATCATATATTTTTTTTATTTAAAATAATAATTTTTAAATAATTTTTTCAAATAAATGAAGCCCTGGTGAGCATAAGAAACATAAAAAAATATTTTAAAAAATGCATACAATGTACAATGTGCGCATTATTATTATATTACACACAATTATATAGAATATTCTTATTTAAAACATTATAATTTTATTTAATATAAGGATTTTTGTGTATTTTTAGTCAAATAAATGAAGCCTTGGTGAGCATGAGAATCTTTAAACATGAAAAAATCTATATTTAGATAATTTAATACATATAAAAAATGTATACAATGTACAATGTGTGCAAAATTATTATACTACACACACATAATTATATAGAATACTTTTTTATTTAAAAAATATACTTAATATAATCATTTTGCAAAATGCTTCGTTATTATAAATTACATACAATTTCTAATCATGTTTGTAAAATTGTTTATGCAATTTCATTTTAAAATAAATTATATTATTTTGTACACATTCAAAAAAACTAAAGAATGTAAAATCGAATTCTAAATTGTAACTAAATCTAACTAAAATCTTTTGTATGTAAAACCCATTCAGTTTATTAGGACCATTACAGAAATTACTATTACCCATTTCATTTATATTAACACAAAAATGGATAACATTAAATGCATTAATATTAAAAGAGTGTAATATATATATATATATATATATATATATATATATATATATATATATTGTTAATGAAATATGCAATTTTCCTGTTGCAAGTATGTCCTTTTCTTCTATATAACACTTGTATTGTGTTAGCTTTATTAAGAAAGACACCACACACTTGTATTGTATACGTTTTATTGAAAGTAGTTTATTAAGAAAGACACCACACATTTGTATTGTATACGTTTTATTGAGAGTTGTTTATTAAGAAAGACACCACACACTTGTATTGTATACGTTTTATTGAAAGTAGTTTATTAAGAAAGACACCACACATTTGTATTGTATACGTTTTATTGAGAGTTGTTTATTAAGAAAGACACCACACACTTGTATTGTATACGTTTTATTGAAAGTAGTTTATTAAGTAAAACACCATACTTGTTGTTTTAAAGCATTTATTAAGAAAAGGTTTATAACATGTACTAGCAAGAACATAGCTAGGAAACAAACATGTATTAGAAAGAGCTTTGCTAAAAAGAATGACCAAGAGGAATTCAAATGTTACCGTCGAGTGTTCTGTAGTGGACGAGGCGTAGAGTGAAGCAGAGGAGAAGAATCCGGAGAAGAAAGAATGCGAAGATGCAGAGAGGTTATATAGGTACTTTCTTAGGGGATTTCCAAAAAGGACATTGGAATGCACCTGCTGGGTATAAAAGACTGAAGTACGAAGAGGACATCAGATGCTGGTTCTGCAACAGCTTCTCCGGTGCCAGACGACCTGCCATGACGACCTGCCATTCAAGCCTTCGAACGACTAAGATAGCAATTTATTTTCTTTTGTATTTCTTTATTTTATATATTAGTATTTGTATGTAAATTATATAACCTATAGACAATAAAATTATACTTTATTATAACCAAGAAGCCTGCCTGCCAAGAGACTCTGATTGATAGACTTGAACTGAACATACCACGGAGGAGTCTTCTGAAGCCTATGGTGTGAGTATGAAAATTACTTATACGATAGGGCAGATTCGACTATCTTTACCTAACCTGAGAATAAACAAAATAAGGTAGAAGGTGTAGGAAATTGAGCACCGCAAAACATGGCGCCCAACGTGTTGGGGGGGCATATTGACCATTGATTTCTGGCCAGGATCAATGATCACTTGCTCAACTCAGCTAATACGATTTAGGCACGAAAATATAGAGTTTAATAGGTAGGGAAAACCTATAGGAAACTCGAAAACTAAAAATAATTCAAAACGAGTTATTTATACGACCCATAAAGGGTTGTGTGCGCGCACAAAACTAAAAATCTCTGAAGGGAAAGCGCTTCCTGAGATTAGCTAAGTTTTTGTGAAACTTAGAAGGGGCTATAAAACTGTCAAGTGGGGGACGCTCCACTAAATGATGGTGAGGCCCCGAAACATACAAGTATGCAGGACTAAAGATTCTTAAATACGCGTATGTTAGAGTAGTGCCGTAAAAGAAGAGAATGTTGGTTTAAAGAAGAAAAAACGATTTGGGATAATTTGGTAACCATCCAGAGACATTAAAAACTGTAAAGTTTAAGAAAAATGAGATAGTGATTCTCAGTTTTAATTATATTGAATTTTTATTCAATAAAAAATAACATAGTAATAATAGAGTACGTAACACAGTGCTAAGAAAGCAGGTAAAAATGGAGAGTAGTAAAAAAGAGGATAAGGAAACAATTAGCTTAAAACCTGAAGAAGGAAATCTTTCAGGAAAACAAGAGGTTGAGAATAGTAATAGAGAGAGCTTAATAATGCTTAATAGAGCCAGGATCAATACTTAGGCTGAATAAACAGGGATTAAAAATTGGCAAAATTGAATTTATAATGTATGATGGGTTAATAGAAGAAACTAGAGGAGGAATTGTGATTATTGAAAAAGAACCCGTACAGATAAGTGCCGTTTCTAGACTGCTAGAAGAACAGGCGTTAAGAGAGAAAAAAAAAATAGTTAGGTATGCACAGTCCAGGATCCTTTAGAATTACGACTGGATCGCCTTACTAGGATTTTGTAGTGCATGCCGTAATGACAGACTGCATGGCGAAGTTGCGTACTATAAAATACTCAAAATTGAAAAATAAAACAACAATGTCGTCCTTGATTGAAACTGCAATCAGTAGAGAAGTTAAAATTATAAATTTAACCTTAATAAGGATAGGACAGTTTAGACATTTTGGAATAGCAATGATAAAGGAATGCTAACTAGAAAAATAAGTAGACTAGAAAGGCAATTGATAAAATAAGACTGTTAATAAACAACAAGAATAGAGAAAACTAAAAACAAACTTACAATGAGAGAAAGGGAGTAATAAAAACCACTGAACGGCAGTTTCTGCCACAGAGAGATAGAAGGGAGCTCCGAAAAACCAGTAAGAAATAGAAATGAGTAGTAAAGAAGAAAAGAAAAAGACTCTTATTAGTCAACACTAACTAAAGAAAGTAAAAGTAGTGAAATAGAGTTAGGAATATGATAAGATACAAGACTACATTAGAAAAAAGGAGGTGGATTGCAATTAAGAAGAGTGACCAAACAAATTTAAAGTGAATGACCAGAAATAGAAATTAAAGTAACTAAGTATAAAGATCCCACTAGCAATAAGAAAGGAAGAGATTTAAGAGGAAAATGGGTTAGGAAGATTGTTCCTGAAAATAATTTAACTTACAGGCAAATGCGAACAGCAAGCCAGTCACCTTATGCCACTAAGATAAGCGAGGTAAAATGAATGGTCAAAAATAGGAAAACAAATTATATGCCAAAAGGGTTTGAATTTAACAGAAAAATAGTTGATAAAAAGAGATAAAAAGGTTAAACTAAGGCAAATAAGAAGGGAGTTGAATACTGTGAGGGGTCGGCAGGCTATACTGTAGCAAAACTAGAAATCGGGGACTTCAGAGAGTTGTGAGAGCGAAAAGACAGATCAGGAGAGAGTAAAGACCAGAGGCCCCTTTACACCTGCCACTAGAATGTGGGAAACTCCAGCGAAGCGATTAGAATTTACAACTCCAAAACAGAGTAGAGAAGGAGCAAAATGATATACAGGCAAAGTTATTAGAACTTCAGTTAACGGAGGCAGTTAGAAAGCAAATAGGATCTAAAAAGGCAGGAGAAAATCATAATGCTTATACAGATCGGATTATAAAAGCGGCAGAGAATGCAAATGTAGGTTGCGGAGCTATAACTCGCCTTAGTCCATACATGTACAGGTCATGCAATTTCAGCAACAGTTATAGAGAGGGTGAGGAATTTAACCGTGACAGAGGACAAATATACGCAGTGGAAGGAAATGTTAATAAACGAGTCCAAAGATCAAGTTCCAGAGTTAAGTGTATGGTTATCGATAGAAGAAGAGATACCTATGACAGATAAAGTAAGGTTATTAAGAGATGTAGGATGAAATATTCAAGGCGGATATAAGTTAATAGCAATTTTAGATTACTGTAGCTAAGAAATAAATAGAAGAGAGACTAGCTAATTTGATCTGAGTTATCACCATGTAAGAATAGTGAAAAGAAGAATCCCAAAATATACTTAGGCAAAAACAACAAAAAGTTAATCTGTTGAAAAAGCAGAATACAAAAGTGAGTGAAGGGAAAACATATAATACTCATTTTCAAATTAGACAGAGAGAGAGAGAAAAAAAAAAAACAGAGTATGAAAATCAGGGAGAAAAATAATACAAGAATAGGAAAAAATTATATAGGAAGTAATCTTGGAAAAATCAAGTTATATTCCAGAAAATAGATGGAGAAAAATTACTCTAGAAGAAAGAAACCATGTGATTCAAAAAGCGTAAAGCAGAAAAATCAAATTTAATGTGTGTTCAGGTAGTAGATTTCTTATGTTAGACAGAACAACAACAGTTGTCTAGAAAGATAAGCAGTCAAATGTAGGGAACGTAACAGGAGTAATAGAAAAAATTTAGTACCACAACGAAGGACACTTGGCCTGTTAAAGCGGAACATTTGTGACCAGAGAGTAATAGAATATGAAGAACATTTATTTGTTGATTTAGAAGGAGTATTTTTGGATACAGGAGCAGATGTGACCACTATAACAGAGCCAATACAATTTACAGATAGTATTTTAATTCAAGCTTATAATAGGAATATAGAAAAGAAACAAATAGGAGATAAATTCGGCATTAAGATGTTAAAAGGTATAGAAAACCTATTAGCTGCTAGAAATCTAAAAAAGGTCCTGAGATTAAAAAATGTAGATATCGAACATAGTAAATAGAATATGAAACAAAATGATAGGATCAGAAGAAGTGAAAAATGAACTAATACAATTCATGAGAAAAGCTCCGTATAGGAAATATAAAAATGATTGTTGGAAAAATAAGTGATGAATAGGCGCATGAAATAATAGGTGGAATACATAAGCCTCAAAGGCAATATCCAATAAATTAAAATGGTCAAAGAAGAATTAAATCAAACAATAGAAGAGCTAGTAGAACAAGGAGTACTTAAAGAAGTTAAGTCTGCGATAAAAAATAGTCCCATACAATTAGTACCAAAACTAGACAAAACGTACTAGTTACAGATCGTAAAGCATTGAACAGAGTAATGAACCAGATAGACGTTATGTAAGTAATGCTAGAGACACAGTTAAAAGGTTAAAAATTGAAGATTTCTAACTAAAGCTAGATTTAGCGAATGGCTTTTGGTCTATTCCATTAACAGAAAAGAATCAGAAAAAAAACTGCTTTTACTTTAAGTAATACACATTATGTATTTAAACAATTGCAACAAACTTAGTAATATGTAAACCTGAAATGAAGTTACTAAACTATTCATAAGGAAATATTAAAGCAATTAGAGATTTATGGTGGTGATATATTAATCATTGATAACAATGAAAAAACTTGTAAAAACTGTAAAGAAAGTGGTGAATCGCCAAGCGGAGGCAGGATTGAAACCGAACATTAAGAAATTAATGACAAATAAGGGTGAATTTTTAGGATTTTGGATATCAGCAGAGAATAGAGAAATTACACAAAGAATAAAAAAGTGAAGTACAAATCTAAAAACTTTAGAAAGGGTTAAAAAAGTACAACAAATGATGGGACTTATGAATTATGTAAGGGATATAGTTCTTAAGCTTAGTAAAAAGCTTAACCAATATGCTACAATGAAAGGTAGTAAATTAGGTTGGACTGAAAAAGCAGAGAAAATGCTACAAAACTTAAAAGACGCAATTCTAAGTTTAGGTCAAGGAAGAAAGGATGAAATTATGAGAAGGCTTAAAAAGTAAACTCAGATTGCGATTTAACTGGTTATCATTTAAAAATATATATATATATATATATATATAAATAAAGAAGTAATTACAAATACCAATTCGTAAAAGAAATGAAAGCTGGAAAAATCCAAAGAAAAGTTTTTACCTATAAGAAGAAACTAGCAGCAATTAGTAAGAGATATGCAGAATGTTAAGATCTTACATAAGGACAGAAGATAATACTTAATATAGATGAAGCAATAATGGGACATTTAATGAAAAATAAAAGATCCGAAAGCCCAGAATTTGCGATGACACTGATTGGTTAGGTTCAAACTTAAAGATAAAATAGAGGTAGAGAAAAATGTCAGAAAAGGGAAGTAAACGTGTTTAAAGGAATAACAGTGTACACAGATAGGTCAAAAACTCTCGTGGACGCTAATATAGCTCATTGGACATTTATCATACAAGTAAAGAAAGGAGAAGAGTTAAGAGACGAGAGCTGTGTCCTCGGAATAACTCAAATTGCAGAGGTAATAGCTTTATTAAAAGCTTGTGTAAGATTAAAATAAGCTAATAAAAGCTTAGGTTATTCTTATAAAAGATAGCAAATATGTTAAAACAAGAATAAATGAGAACGTAGACATATAGGGAAAATTTAGTGGAAAACCTGTTGAACATAGTGAACTAGAAGGAAATGTATGAGAGAGTTAGATCTGATAGTTATTCATCAAACTATACATTCCTCAGATGCGCAGAAGTAACTTAAGGAAACTGAGAGGTAGACAAGTTAGCAAAATTAAGAAGAATAATTGTAGTCAGAGAAAACAAGAATAACACTGTTTAGAAAATACATATACATGAAAAATACATGAAAAATTCCAGTATAAACCTAAATAGGTAAAGTTTTATCTGACAATTATATAACTATTGCCAATTAGAGGAAAAATACTGTATAGACAAATAAGACTAAAATGTAAAAATTGTATGCAAAGAAGATACAATGAAGCTATAAGAAATGACTATGGTAAAATTACACCAGAAAGAGTTAGTCAAGAATGGTCATCAGATATAGCTGAACCTTTAAATCCTAAATCAAGGTCAGGAAATAAATACATGCTGATAGCAGTAGATGAATTTTCAAGTCGGATTTGGGCAAAATCCTTAAAAGAGGCATCTGCAAATGTGATTATAACAGCATTAGAAGAATAGACAACTAGTTGGTTTAGACCTCAATCGTGTAAATGTAATTACGCTACTTAGTTCATTCAAATGGAGTTAGAAGATTAGCTTTCAGAGAAACATATAGTTTTATATAAAGCTTTATGCTGTACTCCTGAATTAAATGAAATCGCAGTATGCAAGTGCATTATTATAGATCAAATCACAATTATGTGAGATGGAATGAATATACTGTATAGACGAAGCTTTGTATTACAGTGACTTAGAAAATCAAAGAAAGAAAAACAATAAAGTGTCAAGTTAGAGATAATGTCTAATAATAATAATAAAGTTAGACAATAAGAAGTCAGCTTATCCTTTTTAGAAGTTTAACACTAAAAATGGATAAGATAGTGAGAAGAGTAGGATAGCAATCAAACAATAGAGCCATCTGAAAATGGATTTTGGAGTAAAAGAAATTTAATTTTAACTAAGTAAGTTCTTGGAAAAGAAATCCAAGAGAAAGAAAAATAACCCTGTTTCTAGAGTGCAACGTAAATGCAGTGAAATGCATAAAAAGAAACAGAGCAGCTTTACTCTAGTGTACAAATGTGAAAGACAGACATTAGTAAGTTATGGAAGCAATAATAGTATGTCTCTGGATGGACCAAAGTTAAGAGTAACTATGTTTAGTGAAAAATGAAGAATAGAATTCAACACTAAACTAGAGTCTGAGTAAATGGCAGAGCAAGAAAAAGAGGCAGTGAGTGAACAACGAATATTTACCGGCAGTGGTCTGGTCGTCTGGCACCGTAAGTATACAATTCATCAATTAAATAATGAATTGAAAATAACCCCCAAAGAAGGGGAACAAGTAATAGAATGTTTTGAGTGTTGATCAGACTTTTAGAAGGGGAAGAAAGGCCAGTCAATAGAGAAAAGTCTTCTAACACACAAAACAACTTCAGAGTTGAAGCTTCAGATCCAGAAGCAAGTGCTGGAATGTGAGGAAACGAATGATTAACGACTAAGGGAGATTCCAGAGTACTCCATTTTCTGTTGTATGATACAAGATAACAGGAACTGAAACAAAATGGACGAGCAGAGGGAAATATAGCAGAATACTGTGAAAATGGAAAAAGGTCTGCTTAAGAAAACCAAACTTTGTAGTAACAATGATAACTATAGCTATACTTATAGTATTTTGGAATTTGGCAAAAAGCAGAACAAATTTGACTGTAATGGATCAAGATACAGGGATAAGGTACCACTTACCCAGACTATGAAATTGACAACCTTAGTGATAAACAAAGAAATTCACTTGAAAAGTCAGAAAAAGAAGGGGTTAACATAGAATATCATAAAATGTTACCCTTAGATGAATAACAGCAAGAAAAGATAAATGAAAAACATTAGAGTGTAAAGAGCTGTTTACAAACGAAAATATATACATTATATGAAAGTTTGCAAAAGTTAAGAAATCCATTTCCCGGTCTAGGAGGGTATGGTGAATCCATTAGGGAAGTTGAAATAGCTCTAGGACAAATTAAGCATTTTAAAGGAGAAAAGAACCTTTTGTCAAATCAGTATTATAATAGATAAATACTGGTAAGAGTGCCCTGACAATAGTTTTAAGGAATGAACCAAGAATAGATACAATTGGAAATTACATGTGATGTGGCATTTTAAAGTACTAGAAATATTAAATAAAAGATTTAAAAACCAAGCTTGCACGGTCAGAGTGTTACATTAGATCAGCTGTATATGTGGGCAGGGCAGTGAAGAGGTGATGAGAGTTATAGTCACAGAGCAGGAATAAGGGCAAAAGTCAAAGACAGTTATTGGATAATATTCTCAGATGGAGATGGAGTTAAAAGTCAAGGAGTAAAAATTTAAACAATGTTAAAGCAACCACTGTTGTGGAGAAATCTGATAACGAAGAATAACACGATGACTGATCAGATGATAATACAGTTTAGGCTGTTTGATTTGCTGCAAGAAGTAGCAATGAGTGAGTATGGAAAGATAATTCCAATGAAAATTAAGGATCCAATAAAATGATCCACAGTAGGAAATTATCGAGCTAGAGTACAGTATGATAACAAGAAGTTAGGGAAGGAATATCCAATACCTATAGTTTGAATAAGAGATAAGAACGATAAACAAATAAATACATAGGTAATTCCTGAAGAGATTCCAGAATCCTATAGGAAAGAAGATGAGCCAAATATGGTTTCTAAATTGATAAGAAGTTTCAGAGGTGATTTGGACATAACAAAGGATTAGTTCATCTGAAACTATTTTGGATGGTGAGATATTGTTATGATATAAAAGAAACTGGAATTGTGTGATGGGCAAACAAAAGATAGAAACAGAAATAATATGAATCAGGGAATTAGTAGGTTGCTATCCAAGACCATTAACACTGATAACTGATAAGGCGATATATGCAGATGCTAGCCCACATTTCATATATTTCATAGTGGCTAAAAAACATTATTTTAAAGAAAGTAGTAACCCAGAGAAAACTAAAGGTACAGAAGGGGAATTGAAGAGAGTAAGGTCTCTAAAAATAAAAAATACAAATACAAAGTAAAAAGGAACTTTTTATTTCTTGGAGGAATGTCAAAAAGTACCTATAGAAATTTGAAGTGGATCATGAGTAATTTTCATGTGATATTAATCACAATAATTGGACTGTTGGTTTTAATCATTTTGGAGAAAACTGATAAGAATGATTTGTTTCAGAATCTGTAGGATAATGAAAAAGTGTAAAAAGGGTGTAAAATAACCCCGACACTAATTTACATTCAACTATTCATGCACCTGATAAAGTGGGTGTTGTCAAACCTAGATCCTATAAGACCTCATACGTCTAGTAACATAAAGACAGAACACTTCAAGACTTAAGGACACACCAAGACTTAATTTGCCAACACGAAGAGAATATATGGCACATAGCAGAATGATGACTGCAGAGTCTGTCTTTGAACGACTTGATCATTTCGACCAAATGGTAATTATATATTTATTCTGTTTAAGAAAGAATAATGCTGTTCATTAGCAACAACTTAACATTGTAACTAAGAATAAAATAAATAAGTAAAGTATGTATAGCGATACTTTGAATTGTAATATATTTTATAGGAGTTTAAAAGAACTGCAAGGTCAACTGTTGTCACGAAATCCGAACTACTGTATTGCTGTTAGAGAAGATGAATGCATGTGTTATCATCAGATGTTATTTATTCAGAAAACTAGATTTTTATGGGAGATCTGTGTAAAAATTGCTTTAAAAGATGTAAAGTGATAGCCTGGTTTAATGATGATGGTGTAACAATGGAATACTGTGTAAGATCACACGAGTTGATCACATGCCTGAGTACAGATGTATTTAAACAATGCAAGAGTAAACTGAAGTTGCTCCACCCAGAGGCCAGATACTGGTACAATGACTTAAGTGCTCACAAAAGTTGGCTAAATGATGACTTGCTTTTAGCACATGAGTTGCATGGCAAGTACACTAATGATGTTAACAGAGTAGTGAAATTTGATGAAGTGTTTTATTTCATAGATGAAAACATTGAGGGAGTTTCTGGAGATGAAAGAACAGCCACTCTAGACACAAACGTCTCGACAGAGCTTCAAAATGACGTAGACGGCCACTGGGACGGTATTTATACCTAGATCCAGAATTCCATTGGTTGACATTTGTAAAACATGTCTGATTAATGGAAGGAGCCGCACGTTTATTTGTGAAGACTCTAAGGGACAATTGATTGGAACATGTTATCATGAAATTACTGATGGGAAATTGATGAGACAAAAATTTGGGCAATATTAAAACAAAACATCAAAATTTGGCCAACTGGTGATATTGTGAGTGGAAAAAAAAAAAAAAAATAGAAAGTAAAATTATATGGCCTAAGAACAAATGACCCTGGGTGGATCAATATATGAACACATTCCAAATGAACGTTGTTACGGAGTCAAGACAAGTGTATACTAGACTAAGCAAATGTGTCAAGAATAAGAAATGTTACATGCCATACATGGGTTTCAAGATGCAGAACAAACTTGCAAGACTGGGGTGTTAATGAAATATGCAATTTTCCTGTTGCAAGTATGTCCTTTTCTTCTATATAACACTTGTATTGTGTTAGCTTTATTAAGAAAGACACCACACACTTGTATTGTATACGTTTTATTGAAAGTAGTTTATTAAGAAAGACACCACACATTTGTATTGTATACGTTTTATTGAGAGTTGTTTATTAAGAAAGACACCACACACTTGTATTGTATACGTTTTATTGAAAGTAGTTTATTAAGAAAGACACCACACACTTGTATTGTATACGTTTTATTGAAAGTAGTTTATTAAGAAAGACACCACACATTTGTATTGTATACGTTTTATTGAGAGTTGTTTATTAAGAAAGACACCACACACTTGTATTGTATACGTTTTATTGAAAGTAGTTTATTAAGTAAAACACCATACTTGTTGTTTTAAAGCATTTATTAAGAAAAGGTTTATAACATGTACTAGCAAGAACATAGCTAGGAAACAAACATGTATTAGAAAGAGCTTTGCTAAAAAGAATGACCAAGAGGAATTCAAATGTTACCGTCGAGTGTTCTGTAGTGGACGAGGCGTAGAGTGAAGCAGAGGAGAAGAATCCGGAGAAGAAAGAATGCGAAGATGCAGAGAGGTTATATAGGTACTTTCTTAGGGGATTTCCAAAAAGGACATTGGAATGCACCTGCTGGGTATAAAAGACTGAAGTACGAAGAGGACATCAGATGCTGGTTCTGCAACAGCTTCTCCGGTGCCAGACGACCTGCCATGACGACCTGCCATTCAAGCCTTCGAACGACTAAGATAGCAATTTATTTTCTTTTGTATTTCTTTATTTTATATATTAGTATTTGTATGTAAATTATATAACCTATAGACAATAAAATTATACTTTATTATAACCAAGAAGCCTGCCTGCCAAGAGACTCTGATTGATAGACTTGAACTGAACATACCACGGAGGAGTCTTCTGAAGCCTATGGTGTGAGTATGAAAATTACTTATACGATAGGGCAGATTCGACTATCTTTACCTAACCTGAGAATAAACAAAATAAGGTAGAAGGTGTAGGAAATTGAGCACCGCAAAACAATATATATATATATATATATATATATATACATAAGATTACATTCATTGTTGCACATTGGAAAAGTTAAAAACCCAAATGTGATCTTTTTAATATCGCAAATGTTTTTGCAAACCGCTGTGAGATTAAACACAGCACATGAATGTTGATATTGATCCAGGAACTATTTGTGTAAATGACATTGTGCATTATAATATCAGTCCATCTGATCAGATACAGATAATATTACCAGAGCACAGCAATTTCCCGCTCGCACACAAACAGGAATAATCTACAGAATAAAGCCATTAAACTGTAGAGTCTGCCGCTGAGCTATATTACGGAGTTTGTTATTTCTTGCTTATATATTTCCCTTGAGCAAATAAAGCAGTTAAATGAGATTTAAAGCCAACCTGAACACACCACCGTGCACTGCCGCTGTTGTTTACGGTATTTTAACATCATGAATCTCTTTAGAGACTCTTATCGTGGCCAGCAGACCTTTTTAAACGCTCCTCCATTAAGCTCTTCAAACATACAGTAGTTTTAATGTTTTCCGTCATTATCTAAAGCTCCTCTAGGTCACGGCTGCTCGCGCTCCAAATAAATGCCACTATTGGATGCTTGGGCGCTTAATTCAGTTCATTTTTAAGTACTCCCAACTTCTAATGAGATGCACATAATGGTATGATTTATTAATTACGATAAGTCTCAGAAACCTTCTCCGTCTTGGTCGTCCTCAGACGGCTGCGGCGATCCGTGGGTGCTGAAGGCATCGTGGGAAAGCGAAGCCCAGGAGGCTGTGAGTGGGAGAATGTAATTACAGCTGATGGGTCGAGCTCGGCGCGGAGCGGACGGCCTGCAGACGCGACGCAGGGGACGTGAGCGCTCAGGCTCAAGGTCAGGGGTCATCTATAAACAGCTCAAGTCAAACTCTATCTGTCTCTGACGGTCCCTAAAGACTTTCCTCTGCGCTTACGGGATGGAAACACAATAGATGGAGCGTGTCGGATACTGTATGCACTAGGGCTGCTCCATTATGGCAAAAATCAAATAGATAAAGTGCTACAAAAAAAAGACTTAACAATGTCTTTTAAGTGTTTTCTTTCCACTAGTCTGAAAAAACACTTCATGAAAAAGCCCAAAATCTCAAACTTGACAGGTGCATGAAAAAACAGCATTTTTACCTGCAGTGTCTCCCTTTAAATATGCAAATGAGGCATTATTTAATGAAATATGCACTAATTTGCATACATTTCTAGTACAAAAATCTAAACACTGGATGAAGTCCGTTTCAAAATTCTTGTTTAATTTTTTTTGACATATTAGAGTCAATGTTTTCAATCTCATTTTGTCACTCCAAAATTTAGAAAAAACGTTTTTTTGGGGGAATAAAATGTTCTATGAAATCAAGCTAATCATAAATGTGACCCTGGACCACAAAACCAGTCATAAGGTAAAATTTTACAAAACTGAGATGTATACAACATATGAAAGCTCAATAAATAAGCTTTCTATTGATGCATGGTTTGTTAGGATAGGACAATATTTGGCCGAGAAAATCTAGAATCTGAGGGTGCAAAAAAATCTAAATACTGAGAAAATCACCTTTAAAGTTGTCCAAATTAAGTTCTTAACAATGCATATTACCAATCCAAAATTACATTTTGATATATTTATAGTAGGAATTTTACAAAAAATCTTCATGGAACATGATCTTTACTTAATTTCCTAATGAGTTTTGGCATAAAAGAAAAATCTATAATTTTGACCCATACCATGTATTTTTGGCTATTGCTACAAATATACCCCAGCGACTTAAGACTGGTTTTGTGGTCCAGGGTCACATATGAACAAATCCCTCTGTAAAAACCTTCAGGATATAGACAGGAATAAAAATGTAAAGTTTGGTGTGTGTAAGTGCTACTGAAGTGGAGATTTATGGCTCAGTGTAGGAGAAAAAACTAATTTTGAGAAAATATGTATTGTAATTGAAATCTATTGACACAAATAGATAAAGTGCTATAAAAGAAAGACTTAACAGTGTCTTTTGGATGTTTTCTTTCTACTAGTCTGAAAAAACACTTCATGAAAAAGCAAAAAGCCCAAAATCTCAAACTTGACAGGTGCATGAAAAAACAGCGTTTTTACCTGCAGTGTCTCCCTTTAAATATGCAAATGAGGCATTATTTTAAGAAATATGCACTCATTTGAATACATTTCTAGTACAAAACTCTAAACACTGGATGAAGTCAGTTTCAAAATTCTTGTTTATTTTTTTATTTATTTAGAGTCAATGTTTTCAATCTCATTTTGTCACTCCATAATTCAGAAAAAAAATTTGGGGGGGGGGGGGGTAAAATGTATGAAATCAAGCTAATTATATATGAACAAATCCCTCTGTAAAAATCTTCAGGATATAGACAGGAATAAAAATGTAAAGTTTGGTGTGTGTAAGTGCTACTGAAGTGGAGATTTATGGCTCAGTGTAGAAGAAAAAACAAATTCTGAGAAAATTTGTATTGTAATTGAAATCTATTGACACAAATAGATAAAGTGCTATTAAAGAAACCTTTTGGATGTTTTCTTTCCACTAGTCTGAAAAAACACTTCATGAAAAAGCAAAAATCCCCAAATCTCTTGACAGGTGCATGAAAAAACAGTGTTTTTGCATGCAGTGTCTCCCCTTAAATTAATCAATCATATAAAGTTCTGCACCCACTCATAAGTGTGTTAAATAATCGTGATTTCAATATTGACCAAAGTAATTGCAAAAAAAATTAAACAAGAATTCTGAAACTGACTTCATCCAGTGTTTAGATTTTTGTACTAGAAATTAGGGCTGCTCAATTTTGGCAACAATCATAATCACGATTACTTTGGTCAATATTGTAATCACGATTATTTAACACACTTATGAGTGGGTCCAGAACTTTATATGATTGATTAATTTAAGGGGAGACACTGCATGCAAAAATGCTGTTTTTTCATGCCTGTCAAGAGATTTTAAACTTTTTGCTTTTTCATGAAGCGTTTTTTCAGACTAGTGGAAAGAAAACACCCAAAAGACACTGTTAAGTGTTTCTTGTATAGCACTTTATCTATTTGTGTCAATAGATTTCAATTACAATGCATAATTTTAAAGGTTGTTTTCTCAAAGTGAGTTTTTTCTCCTACACTGAGCCATAAATCTCCACTTCAGTAGCACTTACACACACCAGACTTTACTTTTTTATTCCTGTCTATATCCTGAAGGTTTTTACAGAGGGATTTGTTCATATATAATTAGCTTGATTTCATACATTTTATTCTCCCAAAAATAGTAAAAAATATGTTTTTTTGTCTGTTCAAAGTTTTTTTCTGAATTATGGAGTGACAAAATGAATTAAAGACATTGACTCTAATATGTAAAAAAAATTAAACAAGAATTCTGCAACGGACTTCATCCAGTGTTTAGATTTTTGTACTAGAAATGTATACAAATTAGTGCATATTTTATTAAATAATGCCTCATTTGCATATTTAAACGTCCAATTTGAGAAAATTTGTAATACAAAAATGTTTGCAATTATCAATGCAATCAATCAACTGGGTAAGTAAAGTGATAATGATTAGTTGACTAGGGGTGGGAATCTTCAGCCATCTCCAGCATTTAAAGTGCATAAAGTGCATTTAACCACAGCTGCAATCCAGCTTTAGGACGAACAAACACAAAGTGCACATGAAAGTCTGAATCGATTCTTAAATATTCAGAATCGTTGAAGTGGGAATCGCGATGCATCAGAGAATCGATTTTTTCTCCCACCCCTAGAACTGACTGGTTATGCTAAAATCATTTTGTCCAATCAGAGCGCTGATATCAGTGCTTTCTCGTACCGTGGATCCTGACCATCCCAGCAGGGCGTAAGCGTAACGCTCCAGCGGAGGAGCCACCAGATCCACCCGCACGGCTCTCCAGTCGCGAGCTGCTCTGGTGTCCGTCTCCTGCTCACATTTTAGTTTCACAATCAGGAAACACTTGCTGAAATGATCCATAGCCTCGAAACGGGGGGTCGGCAGCTGCCGCAGGTCAAAGGTCGACTCCTGGAGGTCTGAGTACAGCAGGATGTTCTGAGCAGGAGAGAGAAAAAAAAGCAAACATCTTCATTTGATATAATATTATATGTATTCGTTTTGTTTTCAGAATGCAAGCATAAGTGCTTGGGTTTGGATATAAAATAAATAAACATAAATTAATGTAAATTAAAATGTAATATTTACAAAGAGCTAAAAATTATATAAATACAAATAATTAAATCAAATCTGTAAATATAGTTATACATTTTAATATATAAATCTGAATGTGTAAATATAAGAATGAAACTAAAAATAATTCAAAATATATGTGACCCTGGACCACAAAACCAGTCTTAAGTCGCTGGGGTATATTTGTAGCAATAGCCAAAAATACATTGCATGGGTCAAAATTATTGATTTTTCTTTTATGCCAAAAATCATTAGGAAATTAAGTAAAGATCATGTTCCATGAAGATGTTTTGTAAAATTCCTACTGTAAATATATCAAAATGTAATTTTTGATTAGTAATATGCATTGTTAAGAACTTAATTTGGACAACTTTAAAGGTGATTTTCTCAGTATTTTGATTTTTTTGCACCCTCAGATTCCAGATTTTCAAATAGATGTATCTCGGCCAAATATTGCCCTAAAAACCTTATTTATTGAGCTTTCATATGATGTATACATCTCAGTTTTGTAAAATTTAACCTTATGACTGGTTTTGTGGTCCAGGGTCACATATAGTTAAAAATGTCTAAATGTAACATATAGTTGTAAGTTTGAATATATAAATAAACATTGTGATTATACAGTTATATTCTATGTAATTGTTTTGTGTTCATCTGCTTCTCTCGTTTGCTCTATTTACATTGACTATCACTATATACAGACTAATACAATCAGATAAAACAATAATTTCTCATATTTATTACAATATGCACTGATAAATTGAACATTCACTTCAATGGTATGAGATGAATGCTTTCAAATGAACTGTAGTGGTCAAACTATTGAAAATACAGTGAATTTAGTTACGAACTCGATCATATTGCATGTTTCATCTAACATGTATTTTGAGCTGCAGTTTGTCACATTACTGTAGTATTTTCACTAGTTAGCAGCATAAAACTGGTTAACGTTACCTCACCTGAATATGTCCATAGATTTGTGTTGGATGTCATCTTTGGAATCATACTTTTTCGCTTATTTTGGTTAATGTCATAAAACTAACGAGCTAAGCCAGTTGTAGCACTGACAGCGTGGTGTAAACATGGCTGAAGATGCGAAAAGCAGAGGAACCGATGAACTGATTCAATTGAGTGAGTCATTTAACGCTGGAATCGCTCGGATTGATTCAAACTCGTGACTTCAATCATTCAGTTCAAGCGATTCACTAGTAAACCCATTTAAGAGACATTTATGTTCGAATTTCGACATAATTTATATGGACTTAAGCACGTAGTGATGGGTGAAACGGAGCTTTTTGAAACTCCGAATCAGTTAAACCCACTGCGTCGCAATATGATTCACTGTAACGAATCGCTCCAAACAGATCGGGTCTCGCAAGTCATTTGATTCAGACCCGGGCTTTCCAGCACATATTGTGAATCATTTCGCTAATTATAGATCAAAACTTCGGAAGGGGTTAGTGAATCTTTTGTTTCAGATTAAAATTTAGGAGCGGGATTCGCGAATCATTTCGCAAATTAAAAGATTCATGATACACCCTCCAAGGCCCCAATCTGAAATGATGTGTCGCAAATTATTATTCAGATTGGAACTTAATGCGGATCGCGAATCATTTCGGACTTCGGAATAGGATCTTTTGATTCAGATCGAAACTTAGGAGGGAGTTTGCGAATCATTTCGCGAATTGAAAGATTCGTGATAGGCACTCTGAAACTATAATCTGAAAAGATGGTTCGTGAATCATTGTTCAGATCTGAACTTCGAAAAGCGGATCACGAATCGTTTGATTCAGATTGGGACCTTTAGAGCAGGTTCATGAATCTTTTATTTCATATCAGATATTAAAGGTCCCATATTGTACACATTTCTGGAGGTTTATTTTAGTTGTTGATGTCCTTAAGAATATATATTTGCGGTATAAGTGCCAAAATCCATCTCAATATATTTTTACAGCTCCTTTTTTAGGAGCTCTGTCAAAAACAGGTTGATTTTGGCCCATCTAATTAATATTCATGAGCCTCTCTTCTGATTGGCCTGTTGTTTTCTGAGTGACGCACAGCCAGGCCAATCACAGGTAACTACAGTCATGTATGCTTTAGCCGAGCCCAGAGCCATAGAGAGAGCCTAGCCTGCTGATACTCAACAGGATATTTCAGAATGATCATTAATGTTTTTTCTTTTTCAAACACCGAATGCAGTAAGCTACATAACTGTTGCTTTAGTAAAGCCCCTTTCACAATGCGCGCTGATTCTGGAAAATTACGGGAACGAGCGCTGCGTGAACAAAAGCCAGAACCATAAAGGCAGTGTTGTAGAGATGATGCACGTTATCATGTGACTCTTCACAACGAAAAAATACGTGCAAAGTGGAATGAAGCGGTGATCAGACAGAGCCAGCTCCTCACTATCAGCGCTGAAGCACAGTTTGTTCAGGTTAGTTTCAGTTTAGTGAATCGTACGCATCGCATTACATCTCACATCCAAACGTCACATGTCTTTAGGGGTTGTGTGTAAAGCACACACAGATTCCGGAAAACAACTGTGAATGAACCAAATCAAACAACTCCGGAACAAATCATGGGACACATTATCCGTGTATTTACCGGAATCGCTGTGTGAAAGAGGCTGAAGTTGACGTGCCGCTGGTCTCTTATATTAACGTTGTTCTGAAGCCTGTGCAATGATGTAGTTTCGGCATCTATCGACTGAACAGGGTTTTCTCAACTTGTTTTCGTGTTGTTGTTGCTTAGCAATGTTATGGACGCAATATCAGGGGCGGACTGGGACAACATTTCAGGCCGGGAAATCTCACACTTATCCAGGCCATCCCACACACCCACAACAAATTTTGAAAGCACGGACAACAATGTTTTTTATATGGCCATCATCATCATCATCATCATCATCCTCATCATCATCAGATAAAGACAAAATAAAGTATCAACAAAATAGAAGTTTAAATTTACTGTAAAGAAAATACACAGTATAATTTTTATTGTATTTTATATACAATAAATATTTTACATAACAGGTTTTATCCTAAGTTTTAAAATCAAATTGAAGCCTAAATAAGTTATGTTCCAAATTTAAAGTTGATATGAAAAAAATTGAGGTTCCTGTAAAAGTTTGTTTAGGGCGTTATACCACAAACAGCCACTGGGTGCCATACAAACGCCATATATATTTTATGTTATATGTATTTTTCTGTCACTAATGTCTAAATTTTTCTGACATTTTTCATTCTACTTCAAAATAACCACCAAATATCGAATCCTGAGACTCTTTTTAATGACATGTTTTTGTCAAGACTGTAAAAAGTTGTGATTCTAAAAGTCCATAATGCATTTTGTAATATACTTGACATTGCTGCTAAGGGGGGAGGAGACAGCCACCAGGATGATTCTTGAGTTTCTAAGCTTTTAAATGACATATAATTTATGATTGTTACTAAAACATTTGATAGAGAAGAAGGACAACATAAAAAAGAGCGCCACTAGGACCATGTGTTATTGTTTTAGCTTGTCTTAATGTCAAAATGAATACAGCAAAAAGTAGCTACATCTTGAACATATCTTTATTTAAAAAAATCTTAAAACTGAACATGTTTTTGCATTTTCATGGGTCATGTTTTGCCTAAGGAAAATTAACCATGGTATTATTGGGCCTATGGTAAATGTAGTAAAGTTTTTTGGCAGATTGATTCCCATTAGTATAATCAGAGTTTTACTACAAATGCCACTGTGAAACTATATGTCTTTATATGATTGAGTAGATTGGACGTCAAATCTGTACGGAAGTCACAGCGGCTCATGAAAATTGACAGCTACTTTAAGCAGGCTGTGTGCAGTTTACTGAGGAATGACTGTTTTGAAACTCATATGGTAGTTATATAGCCCCTAGACCTCAGTTATCATGAAAAAAGCCAGGAAATTTCAATTTTGACAATATGGGACCTTTAAGAGCGGGAATCGTGAATCATTTCGCGAATTAAAAGATTCATGGCATGCGCTCCGAAGTCCTGGTCTGAAATGATGGTTCGCAAATCATTTAATTCAGATCCCGACTTCAGAGCGGGTTTGTGAATCTTTTGATTCAGATCGAAACTTTGGAGGGAGTTCATGAATCATTTCACAAATTTAAATATTCGTGATAGGTGCTCCGAAGCCCTAATCTGTAAAGATAGTTCATGAATCATTATTCAGATCGGATCACAACTCATTTGATTCAGATCCGGATTTCGGGGCAGATTAAAGAATCATTAGATTCAGATCAAACTTTTGTTTTAGATCGGATATTAAGAGTGGGATTCGAGAATCGTTTACCAAATTAAAAGATGAGCGCTTTTTTATTACACTTATAGACATACATTCAAAACAAACACAAGTAAACGCACATACAAAGGTATTGCCAGAAAAAAAGTAATAAATAAACACCTTAGAAATACACAAATGAAGAACACAGGGATACAGTTTTCACTGCTTTAAAATGAACTGAACTTATAATCGTTTCTATATACTTGTCTAAATCAACTTTAAACAAATATAAGACAAAAATCTGACCAAAATTTCTATGTGGGTGCATTGCCAAAACAAGTGAATGAATCTTCCTCAGAAGAGTGACAAATACAGGAACTCACTTCAATGTCGGACTTATATTTCCTAAAAGAAAGGCCTTATTGGGTAACATTTGTGCATGAATTTAAATGCTATTTCTTTTACTTTATTGGCTTGAGTAGATGATGTAAGAACACACAAAGTAGCCGAAGTGCTTAAAACATTCACTTAAATGATGACGTTTATCCATTTAAACTAAGTTAAAGCGAATGTACAAAGCAAACCGTGATGCAAAGCTGAATAAAAAATAAATAAATAAATCAAACTTGTCAAAATGACCAAAATATATTGTTACCATTACCACTACTGTTATTATTATTACTTATTTATATTAACTTTTTCTTCTCACATGTATTGGAAGGTTTCACACATTGCATGTATGTCCATCTGTTTGTCATTGGTTTTGGCAAATTTCTTTTTTTTTCTTGTTTTTTCTTTTTAAATTATATTGTCTTTTGTTATGTTTATTTTCAATAAAAAAGACCAATTTTTAAAGCAGCATATTTCAAATGAATTAACTATGAAAAAAAACAGCTTGTTATAGTCCTCCTGCATTTATTTCTCACACACAACATATATATTTTTCTGCATAATTTTGCAATTTGTCTTTGTTTTCTTCTTATACTCCAACTCACACCAAATGGAAATGAAAAAGCAATGCATTTTGTAGTTTGCACTTCCACTAAAGCGTCTTGAAGCAATCGGCCCACACCGATGAAGCCTGATGTAATTTGCACCTTGAATAAGAGTTTGCTTGATTTAACAAATGATTCGGTGTCTGACAGACAGAAGTCTTTATTTGCAAACACATGAGAGCGGTGGGACTAAATGAACTCAACAAAGCCGCGTGATTGGACTGAAGTGTGCTAATAGTCGAGCCGTCCAGCCGCGCACCGAAGCGGATCCGTGCGAACCTCAATCGCTTCCCATTCCGTTAAAGAATAGAAAAGCTGAAATACAATTCCTGGTAAATTATAAGGCTGGATCTCGTAGCAACAGGACGTCTTTCTCCATCTGCGCTAAACGGTTCCACTCCACAAGAAATGAAATCAATTCACGACTGCTGCTCTATACAGTCACAATAAATTGCTTTAAAAAAAAAAAAAACAGAGAGAAAGAGAATGTAATGTATGGACAGAGAAATGAAGGCCAAGACATAGATGCAGGCTTATTATAGATTGACTGAAATATGTAGCTTTATATTTTTAACTATTTTTTATTTGTCATTTTTTACTAAAAGTTTGATATTGTAGTATTTTGTGGTTTATTATTAGTTTTATATTTATATTTTCTTATTAAAATAAAAACAGAAGAGATATATATATATATTTATTAGCAATAGTATGCCAATGATAATACTATATATTTTTTTTATTCATTAGTTTTATTGAGATACTACTGCTGTTATTAATATGTTGATTTTTTTTTTTTATAATTTAATTGATCAAAATTAATTATTCGTTTTTAATAACTAGTTTTTATATTCTTTTCGTATTTATTTATATATTAATTTATACATATATTCAATGTTTATTTTATAGAGTTTAGCACAGAGTGAAGATACTATTGTAGTTATTAATATTTTGTTATTCATATTATTGCTGATTTTTATTGTTTATTTTATCATTAGTTTTATATTTATATTTTCTTATACTTAAAATCAAAACTGAGTATACATATATAATAATAAAACATTTTAGATTTAATTTTAGTTTTTGCTATTTTGTTACTTTTATTTATTATTACTGAGTTAACCCTATTTTGTAATTATTTAGTTTTAAAATTGTTTTATATTGTAAAATTTTAGATTTAATTTTAATGTTAGTTTTAGCATTTTTGTTATATTTATTTATTATTATTAAGTTTTTATCATTTATTTTATTATCAGTTATTATTTATATTTTCTCATTATTTTGTTTTTCTACATTTTTAAATTAGATTTTATTTTAATGTAATGCCATTTTTTAAATTTATTTATTCTATTTTGTTTTTTAAATGTCTATATAGTTTTTATCAATTCATAAAAATGACTATAAAAATAACCCTCAGTGGAAATAAAGAGTAAAGCATAAAAAATAAAATTATATATGAATAGTAAATAAAAAAAATATATAATTTAGAATAATATTAATATTTTGTTTATATTATTTAATATAAACACAAAGTTACAAACAGCAAAAATAAATAATAAATAAACTAATTACAAAAATAAAATTACAAAGCCACAGAAAATGACTACAACCTAAACTAAAAATAAAATGAAAACAAAAAATATACAATATAAAAATAAAGCAATTAATAATGAATACTATAATAGCATATAAATACTAAAACATCACAAAATAAGAAGGAAAAAAGACAAAGGAAGGGTAAACAAAGAAAGCTAGGTAGAGTAAAGGCAGACAGATAAATAGAAAGACAAAGGAAAATGAAGCTAATGGGAAAGTGAAGAGAGTTTGAATAAGAGCGAGGAGACAAATAAACAAATGAGAGAATAAAAGGGATGAAAAAAAGACCTGAGAATTGATTTCCGTCGGCTGCGAGCCGCTCTGATTATTCAGCGGCTGACGGGGGCAGAACTAAGACGATTTACATTACAAATTGTCAGTTTAATTGCAGCACCCTTAATAACGGCGCTCTACTGTATCCCTCACACAGGCCATAAATCTGCGGCGCTCGTCTTAAACAGCAATAACTGCCAGAGGCTTCCAGCTCCTGCCGCCCTCTCCATCCGTTAAACCCACAGACGAGTCCTCTAACCCTGGGTAAAAATAACCCTACGTTTCTCTGTGAACAACAGTCAATGGAGAGATGCAAGCAGATGCTCTTTAATTGCTAACTATCTTAGATGTTGTTCTTAACATTACTGTGAAGATGTAAAAACACACACAATTGAGTCAATAGATTTCAGTTTAATGAAGAAACCACAGGGGTGATGAAACGTTTTAATTAAAACATATAAATCTAAAATAAATAAAATAATAATAAAGCAACACATTACTGGTTGAAAAAGTATTTAATACTGCTCACCAAGTCTGCATTTATTTGATTAAATTGTGAAATATTATTATAATTTAAAATTGCTGATTTTTATGTGAAAATATTGTAAAATATAATTTTTTTCTGTGATCAAAGCTGAATTTTTAGCACCCATACTCCAGTATTCAGTGTCACATTTTTTTTTTTTTTTTGTATTTTTGATTAAATAAATGCAGCCTTGGTGATTTTAAAAACACAGAAAAATGTATTAAATATTTTTTGACCACTAATGTTTTGACCACCAAGGCTGCATTCATTTGATCAAAAAAAAAAAAAAAAAAAAAAAAAAAAAATAATATATATATATATATATATATATATATATATATATATATATATATATTCTGTTTTTTTAAGTATATTTTGCTCACCAAGGCTGCATTCATTTGATCAAAAATACAGTAAAAATTGGTAAATATTTGTATAATTTAAAATAGATTTTTACTTGAAAATATTGTAAAATATAATTTATTTCTGTGATCAAAGCTGAATTTTTAGCACCCATACTCCAGTATTCAGTGTCACAATTTTTTTTTTTTTTTATTAAATAAATGCAGCCTTGGTGATTTTAAAAACACAGAAAAATGTATTAAATATTTTTTGACCACTAATGTTTTGCTCACCAAGGCTGCATTCATTTGATCAAAAATACAGTAAAAATTGGTAAATATTTGTATAATTTAAAATTGATTTTTACTTGAATATATTGTCAAATATAATTTATTCCTGTGATCAAAGCTGAATTTTTAGCACCCATACTAAAGTATTCAGTGTCACAATTTTTTTTTTATTTTTTTTTTTTTTTTATTATTAAATAAATGCAGCCTTGGTGATTTTAAAAACACAGAAAAATGTATTAAATATTTTTTGATCACTAATGTTTTGCTCACCAAGGCTGCATTCATTTGATCAAAAATACAGTAAAAATGGGTAAATATTTGTATAATTTAAAATAGATTTTTACTTGAATATATTGTCAAATATAATTTATTCCTGTGATCAAAGCTGAATGTTTAGCACCCATACTCCAGTATTCAGTGTCACTTTTTTTTTTTTTTTTTTGGATTAAATAAATGCAGCCTTGGTGATTTTAAAAACAGAGAAAAATGTATTAAATAATTTTTGACCACTAATGTTTTGACCACCAAGGCAATTTATTTCTCTTTATATTGTAGTAGCCTAAAACTTTTGTACAGCTGCTCTGCAACAATTTGTATTGTAAAAAGCGCTATACAAATAAACTTGAATTGAATTGAATTGAACAATTTTTTTTTTTTTTTTGATTAAATAAATGCAGCCTTGGTGATTTTAAAAACACAGAGAAATGTATTAAATAATTTTTGACCACTAATGTTTTGACCACCAAGGCTGCATTTATTTGATCAAAAATACAGTAAAAATGTCAAATTTTATTACAAATTTAAAATTGCTGTTTTTTTTTATATAAAAAATGTATTTCTGTGATCAAGCGTTTGTATTCATTTGATCAAAAATACAGTAAAAATTTGTAAATATTTGTATAATTTAAAATTTATTTTTACTTGAATATATTGTAAAATATAATTTATTCCTGTGATCAAAGCTGAATTTTTAGCACCCATACTCCAGTATTCAGTGTCACAACATACAGCACTACATAATTTTCCTACAAGTTGATTACAGCACATAACCATTGCAATTAGTGTTCATCATCTGTTTGATTACACAGTTACTGATTTTAATATTTATATCATATGTACATCGACTCAACATACAGTATTCACCACTAATAAGCTACTAAATATATTGTAGTAGCCTAAAACTTTTGTACAGCTGCTCTGCAACAATTTGTATTGTAAAAAGCGCTATACAAATAAACTTGAATTGAATTGAACAATTTTTTTTTTTTTTTTTTTTTTGATTAAATAAATGCAGCCTTGGTGATTTTAAAAACACAGAGAAATGTATTAAATAATTTTTGACCACTAATGTTTTGACCACCAAGGCTGCATTTATTTGATCAAAAATACAGTAAGAATGTCAAATTTTATTACAATTTAAAATTGCTGTTTTTTTATATATAAAAAAATTATTTCTGTGATCAAGTGTGAATTTTTAGCAGCCATACTCCAGTCTTTAGTGTCACATGATCCTCCAGAAATCATTCTAATATGATGATTTTAAATTGAAAACTATGTATTTGAAGTATAAGGATTATTAATCATGTTTTCAACAAAAAATATTAAGCAGTAAATCACTGATAATAATAAAAATCAGCAAATAAGAATGATTTCTGAAGGATCATGTGACACTGAAGACTGGAGTAATGATGCTGAAAATTCTGCTTTGATCACAGAAATAAATTACAATTTAATAGAAATACAAATAGAAAACAGTTATTTTAAAATTTAATATTATTATACATTTTACTGTATTTTTGATCAAATAAATGCAACCTTGGTGAGCAGAAAAGACTTATAATGTAAGTTTTAATTAAAACATAAATCTAAAATAAAAAATAATTTTAAAATAAAAAACAAAAAATAAAAATTACATTAGAGCTCAAAAGATTTTTCTTGTTTTTTTTTAAGTCTATTTTGCTCACCAAGGCTGCATTCATTTGATCAAAAATACAGTAAAAATTTGTAAATATTTGTATAATTTAAAATTGATTTTTACTTGAATATATTGTAAAATATAATTTATTCCTGTGATCAAAGCTGAATTTTCAGCATCATTACTCCAGTCTTCAGTGTCACATGATCCTTCAGAAATCATTCTAATTTACTGATTTTAGATTGAAAACTTCCTATTTGAAGTGTAAGCATTTATCAATCACAGTTTTAACAAAAATATTAAGCAGCAAAACACTGATAATAATAATAAGCATTCTTAATAATTGAGAACCAATAATAATTCAAATCAGCATATTAAAATAATTTCTGAAGGATCATGTGACACTGAAGGCTGGAGTAATGCTGAAAATTCAGCTTTGATCACAGGAATAAATTACATTTTAATTTATATTCACTTAGAAAACAGCTATTTTAAATTGCAGTAATATTTCACATTTTTACTGCATTTTTGATCAAATAAATGCAGCCTTGGTGAGCAGTAAAGACTTCAAAAACAGAAAAATCAATTAAATAATTTTTTGACCACTAATGAAAGTTTTAATTAAAACATAAATCTAAAATTAAAATAAACAATTTTAAAATTAAATAATAATAAATAAAACACATTAGTGGACGAAAATGTATTTAATAATTTCAATTTTTCTGTTTTTGAAGTCTCTTCTGCTCACCAAGGCTGCATTTATTTGATCAAAAATACAGTAAAATTGTGGAATATTATTATAATTTAAAATTGCTGTTTTTGGATGTGAATATATTGTAAAATATAATTTATTTACTGGACCACAAAACCAGTCATAAAAGTCAAATTTTTCATACATTATCTGAAAGTTGGATAAATAAGATTATTGTGTTGTTAGGATAAGACCATATTTGGCCTAGATACAACTAAAAAGTAAAATCTAGAATCTTAGCAATGCAAACACCTAATCAAAAATTAAGTTTTGATATATTTACTGTAGGAAATTTACTAAATATTTTCATGGAACATGATCTTTACTTACTATTCTAATGATTTTTCGCATAAAACAAATATCAATAATTTTGACCCATATAATGCATTGTTGGCTATTGCTACAAATATACCTGTGCTACTTAAGACTGGTTTTGTGGTCCAGGGTCACATACAGTATCTACTGTCAGTAATAATAAAATTACCTGTATATACTTCTTGTGCATAATCACTTATTAGTTAATATCGTTTCCCTTTCATATTTTTTGCAGAAAAATTGCAGAAATGAAACAAAAACGTAAGCGGCTGCAAATAAAGCAGAGTTGCAATAAATTGCAGTGCTTGATGTTGCAATAAATTCTGTGTTTGCACAATTACAGAATCCTGAGTAGGGCAATAATCTGATCTTGAGTTCATATTGAAATCTCTGACTTTTTGGCAAGATATCCGAGCGGTCCAAAGTCTAAAGAAACACTTAATGCATTAACGAGAAGAGACTGCAGTGGGTCTGCATCTGGATGCTCATGGCTGCTGTATCTGTCCTGTACAGTATGTGAGATTAGGATTAAAGCATCTCTCATCACAGGACACCCACGCAGAAGCCAAAGGTGTCCAGATGGTGCAGTATTTCCTGTGCATCTCTGCTTTTTCGTATGCAATGGTAGAGGACTTTGCAGAACTTCACATTTGGCAGTGAATGTGAGGCTGAAGCTGCACCATATGAACCCGAAGCACAGGAAAGATGATGTTTAAAATAATGAATTTACATGCTAAAACTTACAAAAGCATTCACACAGATGGTGAAGTTTTGCATTTTACATTTATGCATCTAACAGACACTTTACTTTTAGATTCATGCATTTCTTAAGCACCTTTTTCCAATAGAGAAACATAAGCAATTCATCATACAGCCAACCAAATGACTTTTATAGTCTTAGACTAATACCTGTTTGTTCAGACACACGCTCAGACCATGCACAGATGACTCTCAGGGAGTGAACAGGCTGTGTGAAGGTCAAGGCAGAATTTCCTGGCCTTGTAGCTGTGAAACGACGAGCCGTTTTCATGCACAATTACAGGGAGAATTTCCCTTACCGACACCGAGATAAAGCTATGAAGTTGCGGCGAGTTACTGCTGTGCTTTCCATCAGACTACAAGCCACTATTTCATCAGAAAACATCTGAACAGTCCTTAATGCTTTGCACTCATCTGATTAAAAGAAAAAATAGGAGCTTATAGGTGCTATAGACCAATTTGGAGAAGATATCAGTTGTGGTGGCAGAAAAACACAGTGAAGTGAAATGGGAAAATCCATGGAATAAGAGATCAAATGTGATGTTGTGCCTTATGGCTGCTCGATTATGGCAAAAAACATAATCATGAGTATTTTGGTCAATATTGTGATCACGATTATGTGTGAGTGGGTCCGGAACTTCAATGCAAAAAAAATGCTTTTCTTAGATTTTTTTGTCTTGTTTCCAGCTAAAATATCAAAAAATTCTTAAATCAGGAAGGATTTTCTATAGACGAGAAAAAATATTGTCTTGTTTTCAGAAAAAAACAATTCAAAATTAATTGTGTTTTTGCTTGAAACAAGCTAAATAATCTTCCAATGGGGTAAGAAAAATAATCTTGTTTTCTGTTTGAGAAAGATTTTTTTTCTTAGCGTCAAAAGAAATTTAGCACATTAAATGTTGGTGAAGTGAACTTTATTTTTTTTTAAATACATTTTTGGAAAATAAAATGTCAAAATTTGGTTGAAATAATGTTACCTTGTCCTTCAGTGTAACAATATTTATGTAAAAATTCAAACAACATGCCTATTCTGACTTGTACATATTAAAACATATAAATGAATAAGGGAGAATATTACATTTTACTGTGTTTTAAAGGTGCCATAGAATGCATTGAGAGAATATTTTAAATAGTTCTCTGATATCTACATAGAAGGTATATGGCATAGGAACGGGCAAAAAATCTCCAGAAACGGTTTTACAGGTCCATTTACAACCCTAGGATTTGTCCCTAGAATGAAATGCTCTGTTATTGCCTTATTTGGAAGCTTCATGAATATTAATGAGCTCTGCTCTGATTGGCTGTTTCACAGAGCTGCTCATTTCTATAGCTGGCACATTGACAAATATATATATATTTAATTAAGCGCTCTAGCCGCTTTTAATATGTGGTTTGTTGAATCTGCCGTTTTGAATCGCCGACATTTTAGTCTCATACTGTGATCCATGTGCTCTGTGTAAAGTTATAATGCAGAGGGAGTGCTTACTTACCACACAAGTTCAGCTGCTTGACAGTGTTATTCTATGGCACCTTTAAATAAGTTAAAAAAAATCCTACTGGCAAATTTGAAAAATGTAGAATTACAACTAATTAGTATTTGGGGTGAAAGTTATTAGTCTTATAATATGTTTAATAATATTAATATTTATTTTTGTTGTAAATATGACTGACAAGATTGTTACACTGATTTTAGTGGGTGTCTTCTGTAAATTAAGGAAAAATGTGTGATATTTATTTTTGCTCAAAAAAAACAAAACAAAAATGCAGCTTAATTAAACAGAAAACTTTTTAATATTTTTTTTTTGGAAAAACAACAATTTAACCCTCAGCAGCTAAAAATAACTATTGTTCTTAAATGTTTAATAACTTTTGAACTAATCCAATTTGAATGCTTTAAAAAGTCTTTTAATGCATAGAGTCTACTCTTTTCAGTAAAATATTGCATTTGTCTTGTTTGGATATTCAGAGTCTCCATAGTGAGTGTGATGACACACTCCAAAAACAAGGATGAAACAGCAGTACATATCGGATAAAGCACTGGAATTTAGGTTTTCGCGTCACTAGGTGATGTCTCTAAAAAATAGATTCCTGATGTAGACTACAGCCAGCAGATCCATCTATTTGGTTGTTATATTATGTGACTAATTCGTATATAGTTTGTAAAGATTATTTGCACATTTTTTCTGTTGCACTCAGTCTCATTTTGTGTGTAGTTTGTGAATAATTTGGACTGTTTATAGTTTTGTTGCACAAGACAATTTGTGCAGTTGTTTTAATTACTTCCTACACTGTTTGTATTTATTGATCATACTCAGATTAAGAATATATTTAGCTGAAAAGTTAACTTTTTTACTGTGTTTTGCTATTATATAACACTTTCTGCTATGACTTTACTCCTGAAACATTTTTGGATAGGTCTATATTGCCAATAAACTAAATAGGCCTTTTTTTCACAGAAAAGCGCCTATAATAATATTGAAATAAATGGCTATAACTTGCTTGGGGAATGATATATATATATATATATAATATATATATATATATATATATATATATATATATATATATATATAATAAGACAAATTTTTGTAAAATGCCTAAATACAAATTTCTAAAGAAAAAAAATCCAAACTTCAGGAGTTTATGTTTGAGTGCACAGCCAATTGTCGCTAGCGTTTTTCCTAAAATTCTGGAAATTCACTCATATTTAGAGAAAACAAAATGAAAACTGTCATTTTAAATTAGCTAGACATAAAGTTCAAGTTCTTATGTTTAGATTAGATTAGATTCAACTTTATTGTCATTACACATGTACAAATACAAGGCAACGAAATGCAGTTGAATTTTATAATGATATATTCAACTGCATATACTACATGTGCGACTTAAGACTGGTTTTGTGATCCAGGGTCACTGTTTATAATGGTAAATGAAAATTGATGCTGACTGCTAGAAAAGGTCTGAAAAAAAATGTACAGGTGCCTCAGGTGCCCCAAAATGTTCTAGGTCTTTAAGGGTTAAAGCAGTATTACACTTGTTGTTTTTATGCATAAACCCTTTTTTGTCTTTGAACCCACGGGGTGACATACATGTGTGACTTAAGACTGGTTTTGTGATCCAGGGTCACATTTCTGATATTATTGTAATAGTGCAAAATGTTCTTCATAATCTAACAAACTCCCATTGGATAAAATCAAAACAAATGCAGCCATCCTATCTCTTTGTCCTCAATGAATATTCAGTTCACTCAGAAATATATCACATCAGAGTGCTGCAAATATGGTTTCATGTTGACTTGAAGATATAAATCGAATTTTTAATAAAAATAATCCGTGTTTAGATGCCAGCCATAAATCAGCTATATTTTTTATAATCAAAACAGCCACACGCACACACAAACAAGCGCAACCAGGCGTGCATGTTTTTTGCAAACGCTATCTGATGCT
>NC_133362.1:91584-117119 GCF_049309525.1 Garra rufa
TAAAGGTAGACTTGCTATTGGCATATGATTAAGTTGTGCGTGTACAGCGCTGACTGTAGATCTGCCGGAGTTGTTCAAGTTACTTTCGGTTTCATTCTCTGCTATTGTCAGTGAGTGAGTTGTAAATGCGTGCATAAATGTAAATGAATGAATCTTTCTTTACCCGTCATATTGCGATACTGTTACCGCTATATGTCTGACCTTTGTCATCAGGTGATGTTATAGTTCAGATCATATTGAATGCGGAGAAGTGATCCGCGTGTAATTCACGTGCATATGTTTAGCGCCATTTGATCGCATCGTAATTCTAATTAACGCATATATATGTTACTGAGATGAATGTTTGTTTACTATATACAGACCGATTATGATACATCGTAATTAATTCAGCCTGAACCACATTTTACTACCTCTGTTATCCTAATGACTGCAATGCTAATATAATATAACAGTCCCGTTAGTATCAGTTAATCTATCACCGTACTGTATGATGAAAATCTCCCATTTTCACTGCACGCGGTGTGTTAAGGCGACTTGGCCTCTCTATGCTTGTGTTTATACCGCGGCAAGTTTCTGAAGCAGCCTAGAACAGACTCTCTGTGCTGCATTGCTAGAGTTAAGTTCTTTGTTGACGGATAATAATAATAATCGTCTAACTATCGTCAAAGGCATCAGCAACAGGCGATATCTCTGACTATCGTCGATACACGATACTATCGTCTATCGGCACAACCCTAGTGTGTGAGTGTGTGAAAGTGTGTGCGAGTGTATGAGAGTGTGTGTGAGTGTCTGTGAGTGTGAGAGAGACCTCTGTGCACCTTGATACATCTCAGAAAATCAAAAAAAAAGCACTTCAGCTCTCAGAACTATATGGTAAACAAATACATAAATATACTTTCTTTATTTTTGTTTACTCCATGTCGTTCTGAGAGCTGAGGTGCTTATTTAGATTTTCTCAGGGGTATCAAGGTGCACAAAGGTCTCTCTCACACTTTCACACACTTTCACTCACTTTCACTCACTTTCACACACTCACACACGCTCACACACACATACACTATAATATGCTGTTATACTCCATAGAACTCTATGTAAAACTAAGCTTTTTTTTGCAAAGGCCTATCTAAAGGGTTAATGGGGCCAACTGATAATCAACAGTACAATTTACAAATTTGACCCCTTCCCAACAGGGAAAACCACAAACAATCAAGAATTCAGCATTATATGGTGTCATGGCTTTGCAATCAAAAAATGTGGTTATAATGGAAGTCAATGGGGCAAAAACAGCCACAAACAATAAATGAGGGAGAAAAAAAGAAAATCTGATGCTGCGCCAAAACTAACAATGCATGAAAGCCAATGTTCTTACTAATCTTTCACATGTCCAAGACTGTTAAAAAGGTAAAAAAAAAATCCAGGCCACAATTACCTTTTATATTGAAAATTAATAATTTTGTGTTTTTATTTTCCCAAAATCTGTGACATCATTTAGGAATTTGGCAATTAAAGAGTTAAAATCCTGATTTTTTTTTAAACATTTAGTATTTTTGAGCAGGACTGAGGTTGATTAATAGATTTATGCAAAAAATTTGAAAAAAATATTTATCTGATACATTTTTACAGCAGTTTAAAGTAGTGGCTGTTTTCAGCCACGAAACATAACGAAAGGGTAGTAAATTTGCCCACAGTGAACTGTTGAGTTTTTGAAAAATTTCAAAGCATTTTCCCAAAATATGTATCAAAATAAGATTAGTCACCAAAAATCATTCCATTTGCTTTAACAGAGAAAAAGTTGTGGCCAAATTAAGACTCAACAGCACCCCTCAGTGGACGAAAACGTCCCTAACAACACATAAGGGTTAATTAAAACTAGAAACTAAAACTGAACTGAAATAAGCAAGTTGCTTGCATGTTGCTAGCATGACAAGCAAGTTGCTAGTATGTTTACAACATGATTAACAAGTTGTTAGTATGTTGTTAACATGTTATTAGCATGAATAGCATATTTCCAGCATGATCAACACGTTGCTAGCATGTTTCTATCATGATTAGCAAGTTGCTAGCATGTTTCTATCATGATTAGAGAAGCTGTTAGCATGTTGCTAACATGTTGTTAGCATGATTAGTATGTTTCCAACGTGATTGGCAATTTGTTAACATGTTTTTAGCATAGTTGCTAGCATGTTTCTAACATGATTAACAAATTGCTAACATTTTTCTAACATGATTAGCAAGTTGCTAGCATGTTTCCAGCATGATTAACAAGCTGTTAGTATGTCGCTAACATGTTATTAACATTATTCTGGTCTCTGGAGGCGTGTGAAGTCCCTGCCTGCTTCAAATGCTTCACCATAATCCCAGTTCCAAAGAAACCCAAGATAACAGGACTTAACGACAACAGACCTGTGACGCTAACGTCTGTGGTAATGAAGTCATTTAAAAAACTCCAGACAGGAGGTTAAAGAGTTGACTGTCTGGTGCAGGCACAACAACCTGGAGCTGAACAGACACAAAACTGTAGAGATGATAGTGGACTTCAGGAGGAACCCCCCTGCACTTTCCTCACTCACCATCATGGACAGCACTGTGGCTACTGTGGAGATATTCAAGTTCCTGGGATCTTTCATTTCCCAGTATCTGAAGTGGGACGCTCACGTTGACTCCATTGTAAAAAAGGCCCAACAAAGGTTGTACTTCCTTCACCAGCTGAAGAAGTTCGATCTACCACAGGAGTTGCTGAGACAGTTCTACTCAGCCGTCATCGAGTCGGTTCCATGCACATCAATAACTGTCTGGTTTGGCTCAGCTACAAAATCAGACATCAGAAGATTACAGAGAACAGTTCGGACTGCTGAAAGGATTATTGGTGCTCCCCTGCCCACCCTTCAAGAACTGTATACATCCAGAGAGAGGAAAAGAGCTCAGATTATCAGGACTACCAGGCACAAGAACAGTTTTCTCCCCAGGCAATCCACCTTATAAACAGTTAAAATGTTCATCCCATTGTGCAATAACAATATGTGCAATAATCTGATATTTATTTGCTACCATCTCCACCCTAATATATCCCTGCATCTTCTATACCAGTGTTTCTTAACTCCAATCCTCGGGGCCCACTGCTCTGCACATTTTGTATGACTCCCTCATTTAAGGCACCTGATTCTTATTATCAGCTTGTTAGAAGAAAGATCCACGAACTGAACTGAGTGTGTCAGACTCAGTAACATAAAAAATGTGCAAAGCAGTGGGCCTCGAGGACTGGAGTTGAGAACCACTGTTCTATACTACACTATTCCATTCTATCATTTATAGCAAAACTGTAAATACCACTTATTTGTTTCTCAGTTTATTTTACAAATTTTTGTCTTTTTATACAGTCGTGGCCAAAAGTTTTGAGAATTACATAAATATTGGAAATTGGAAAAGTTGCTGCTTAAGTTTTTATAATAGCAATTTGCATATACTCCAGAATGTTATGAAGAGTGATCAGATGAATTGCATAGTCCTTCTTTGCCATGAAAATTAACTTAATCCTGGAAAAAAAACTTTCCACTGCATTTCATTGCTGTCATTAAAGGACCTGCTGAGATCATTTCAGTAATGGTCTTGTTAACTCAGGTGAGAATGTTGACCAGCACAAGGCTGGAGATCATTATGTCAGGCTGATTGGCTTAGAATGGCAGACTTGACATGTTAAAAGGAGGGTGATGCTTGAAATCATTGATCTTCCATTGTTAACCATGGTGACCTGCAAAGAAACGCGTGCAGCCATCATTGCGTTGCATAAAAATGGCTTCACAGGCAAGGATATTGTGGCTACTAAGATTGCACCTAAATCAACAATTTATAGGATCATCAAGAACTTCAAGGAAAGAGGTTCAATTCTTTTTAAGAAGGCTTCAGGGCGTCCAAGAAAGACGAGCAAGCGCCAGGATCGTCTCCTAAAGAGGATTGAGCTGCGGGATCGGAGTGCCGCCAGTGCAGAGCTTGCTCAGGAATGGCAGCAGGCAGGTGTGAGCGCATCTGAACGCACAGTGAGGCCAAGACTTTTGGAAGATGGCCTGGTGTCAAGAAGGGCAGCAAAGAAGCCACTTCTCTCCAAAAAAAAAAACATCAGGGACAGATTGATCTTCTGCAAAAAGTATGGCGAATGGACTGCTGAGGACTGGGGCAAAGTCATATTCTCTGATGAAGCCTCTTTCTGATTGTTTGGGGCATCTGGAAAAAGGCTTGTCCGGAGAAGAAAAGGTGAGCGCTACCATCAGTCCTGTGTCATGCCAACAGTAAAGCATCCTGAGACCATTCATGTGTGGGGTTTCTTCTCATCCAAAGGAGTGGGCTCACTCACAATTTTGCCCAAAAACACAGCCATGAATAAAGAATAGTACCAAAACACCCTCCAACAGCAACTTCTTCCATCAATCCAACAACAGTTTGGTGAAGAACAATGCATTTTCCAGCACGATGGAGCACCGTGCCATAAGGCAAAAGTGATAACTAAGTGGCTCGGGGACCAAAACGTTGAAATTTTGGGTCCATGGCCTGGAAACTCCCCAGATCTTAATCCCATTGAGAACTTGTGGTCAATCCTCAAGAGGCGGGTGGACAAACAAAAACCCACTAATTCTGACAAACTCCAAGAAGTGATTATGAAAGAATGGGTTGCTATCAGTCAGGATTTGGCCCAGAAGTTGATTGAGAGCATGCCCAGTCCTGAAAAAGAAGGGCCAACACTGCAAATACTGACTCTTTGCATAAATGTCATGTAATTGTCGATAAAAGCCTTTGAAACGTATGAAGTGCTTGTAATTATATTTCAGTACATCACAGAAACAACTGAAACAAAGATCTAAAAGCAGTTGAGCAGCAATCTTTGTGAAAACTAATATTTGTGTCATTCTCAAAACTTTTGGCCACGACTGTAGATACATATGTTTGTTTAATTCTCATCTTATTTTTATTGTCTGATGTTGTTGTTTTTAACCAATATCTAGGGAATGTTTAAACGTTAAAATGTTTTAAACAGATTAAACTGCAAAGGAACAACAATAAAGAATCAGAAGATTTTCATGTAAAAACATAAAAATATGAAAATAAATAGTCTTTAAGTATGAAGCATTGGTTGGTGCGATAAGCACTACCATGAATATAAATGCATGTGCATATGAGTATTTTGGGGGATGAGCGGTTCTCAATTCTCAGTAATGAACTGAGTTCAGCGAGTTACGCAGTATGAAATAAAACTGGTGAGCCTGTGTCGGCTTGTCTGACAGTTGAAGACCCAGGGCTAAAGGTTCGATCAGCAGGGGATGAAGAATCACTGACCCAACACTTCTGCCAATTGATTGAGGTGTCTGAGCCGGCAGCCGTCCAGTAACGGGTCTGCAGAGGCTTTAGAGTCGAACACACAAAACCATTGATTATATTACGCTTCATAATCGACCCTGACAACCAGTGGCTGTTTTAATGTTAACCACAGGGGTCAGAAGAAATATAGAAATTCACAGCTCCACCGCCGCGACCCTCTGGATCATCCCAGACTGACCTTCTTAAGCAGCCAAAAACCTGATAAATAAAAAATGATGCAGGCGTCTTTTCACAAGGACATTTCTTATCCTTTCAGATGTATTTTACTGCTCGCTCTCTCCGCGGGCTGGATGAATAAAACACCATGATGTGATGCCATGAGCCTCAAGGGGCGACATCTAGCATGACAAGGTTACTCAACTTAAAATCGACCTTCTTTACCACCACTTAATCACCAGCCGTCTCTCGCCCCCTGAAGGCACGGAGGATGGACACGGGATATTTATTCGCAGCGGTTCTCTCGCACAACTCTGAAAACTTCATATCTGAGTTAAGTTGCATTTTTGTGTGAACCATTTTAAACCATTATTGAGTGTTTTCTCTCTACGAGGCTGCATTTGTTTGATCAAAAATACTGTAAAAATTGTGAAATATTATTACAATTTAAAAAAACATTATTTTGTAACAATGTTAATGTATTTACTTTTAATTAATTTATTATATCCTTGATTTAAAAAAGAATATTAATTTATCAAAAAAATGTTTTTGACCCCAAACTTTTGAATGGTAGTGCAAATCTAACATTTATTTATTTTTTATTTTTATTTATTTTCTTATATTTATTTTCAATGTTAAAAACAGTTGTGCTGCCCAATTTTTTTTTTTTGAAAAACATTCTATTTAATTTTTCAGGATAATCTGATGAATAAAATGTTTTAAAAAAAATGCATTTATTTGAAATGGAAATCTTTTGTAACATTATAAATGTCTTTACTGTCACTTTTCACTTTTCTTATCAACTTTTTGCTTCCTTGATTTTAAAAAAAGTATTAATTTAAAATAAAATAACAATTTACAATTTAAAATAACTCTTTTATATGTGAATTTATGTTAAAATGTAATTTACTTCTGTGAATTTTCAGCATCATTATTCTAGTCTTCAGTGTCACCTGACCCTTTAGAAATCATTCTAATAAGCTGATTTGCTCCACAAGAAATATTTATAATTATTATCAATGTTGAAAACAGTTGTGCTGCCCAATATTTTATGGAAAACATGATACATTTTATTTTTCATGATTATTTGATGAATAAAATGTTGAAAAAACCTGCATTTATTTGAAATTGAAATCTTTTGTAACATTATAAATGTCTTTACTGTCACTTTTAATCAATTTATTGCTTCTTTTATTTTTAAAAAGTATTAATTAAAAAAAAAATGTAAAAAAAAAAAAAACTTTTAAATGGCAGTGCAAGTCTAAAATTTATTTATTTATTTATTTATTTATATATTTATTAGCAATGTTGAAAACAGTTGTGCTGCCCAATATTTTTGTGAAAAACATTTTCAGGATTATTTGATGATTTTTTTTTAAATAACTGAATTTATTTGAAGTAGAAATCTTTTGTAACATCATAAATGTCTTTACTCTCACATTTAATCAACTTTTTGCGTCCTTGATTTTAAATAAGTATTAATTTATAAAAATTAAATTAATTAAAATCTTTTATTTTTATATGTATTTTATATTTATCAATTATTTATCTATTGTTTCTATCATAAATATACATCTAATGAGAAAAAAATTGGTCATACTGATATATAATAATAAAATTACTATTTTTAAACTTATTCACTTTTTTCATTTTTTTAAATTACATTTTGAATATTTTTTATATCAAATAAATGCAGCCTTGATGAGCATAAAAATCTTCTTAAAAAAAAACATTCAATATTTTTTCCCCTTCTGTAGAAGATAATTTCCCCAAGACAGTAATGATATCAAATGAAAAGCACACTCTTTCTGCTCTCAATTCATTTTGATTACTAAAAAGCAACTGAGCTGTTAAAGAGTCTCATTTGTGATGTTTGTTTCCCCTGAGATCAGATCTGAACGCAGGTTTGATCAGTGTGAAATGTGTCTAACACACAGACTAATAACAATGCAAGAGGACGGAAAGCAAGCCGATACAAAGCGCAAGAGGAAGGAGTGCAGGCGCTGGGTTATTTTTAATCTCTGAAATGACAGAGAGGGCGACAGGCAACCCATCATCGGCCCCGTCGCCTCCCACTCACTCGCCGCATGAACTCCTCCAGGCTTCCAGGTGGCAACAGCACTCGCGTTTCATCGCTCTTGTTCGCTCGCACCGGCTCCATCTATCTCTGCTCCATATTCACATTCTCATGTTCATCTCTCACAGCCTTCCTGTGTCCACAAGCCTTACCTACTGACCTCTGCACTCTAGCAGCTCCTTACCAATGAGTCTCAAATAAACATCTAACATTACGTCTACATTAGATGCACACGACACTTCATGAGAATCAAATGTGATGTCTATACGGGAAACACCTGAAGCATCTTTATGTGCAAAATGTGACAATAGTGAAAATATCACAAACTAGAAACTTTAATTTGGCTTGGAAATGCCTGATCAGAAAGTGTGAAAAAGTTTTAAAAAGTTATAAATAGTTTTAGAAATTGTAGAAATGTTATGGTTTTCAGTCCAAAAAAGTTTGAAGTAGTTTTAAAGCTTTAGGCTTGATGTTTTGAAGGCAATACAGTCTTTCAGATGATGGATGGATAAATGGATAGATAGCATATTTTGGCATGCTAACATAATTAGCAAGGCACTAGGATGTTTCTAACATGATTAGCACGTTGCTAGCATGATTAGCATGTTACTATGTTTCTAACATGTTTGTAAGATGATTAACATGTCAATGGTGTGTTGCTAACATGTTGATAGCATGTTGTTAGCATTATTAATATGTTGCTTACATGATTCTAACATAATTAGCAAGGCACTAGGATGTTTCTAACATGATTAGCACGCTGCTAGCATGATTAGCATGTTACTATGTTTCTAACATGTTTGTAAGATGATTAACATGTCAACGGTGTGTTGCTAACATGTTGCTAGCATCATTATGTTGCTAGTATGTTTCTAACATAATTAGCAAGGCAATAGGATGTTTCTAACATGATTAGCATGTTACTAGCATGATTAGCATGTTGTTAGCATTTCTAGCATGTTTGTAACATGATTAACATGTCAATAGTGTGTTGTTAACATGTTGATAGCATTTTGTTAGCATCAATAACAAGTTGCTAGCATGTTTCTAACATAATTTGCATGGCACTAGGATGTTTCTAACATGATTAGCACGTTGCTAGCATGATTAGCATGTTACTATGTTTCTAACATGTTTGTAAGATGATTAGCATGTCAATGGTGTGTTGCTAACATGTTGATAGCATGTTGTTAACATTATTAATATGTTGCTAGTATGTTTCTAACATAATTAGCAAGGCACTATAATGTTTTTAACATGCTTTGCATGTTGCTAGCATGATTAGCATGTTTCTAACATGTTTGTAACATGATTAACAGGTCAATAGCATGTTGCTAACATGTTGATAGCATGTTGTTAGCATTATCAACATGTTGCTTACATGATTCTAACATAATTAGCAAGGCACTAGGATGTTTCTAACATGATTAGCACGCTGCTAGCATGATTAGCATGTTAATATGTTTCTAACATGTTTGTAAGATGATTAACATGTAAATGTTGATAGCATGTTAGCATTATTAATATGGTGTTAGTATGTTTCTAACATAATTAGCAAGGCACTATGATGTTTTTAACATGATTTGCATGTTACTAGCATGATTAGCATATTTCTAGCATGTTTGTAACATGATGATATAGGCAGCCATATCACCCTGTAGCCCAAGACTGGTCACCCACTGAAGCTAAGCAGGGTTGAGCCTGGTCAGTACCTGGATGGGAGACCTCCTGGGAAAACTAGGTTGCTGCTGGAAGAGGTGCTAGTGAGGCCAGCAGGGGGTGCTCACCCTGTGGTCTGTGTGGGTCCTAGCACCCCAGTATAGTGACGGGGACACTATACTGCCAAAAAGCACCGTCCTTCGGATGAGACGTTAAACCGAGGTCCTGACTCTCTGTGGTCATTAAAAATCCCAGGATGTCTTTCGAAAAGAGTAGAGGTGTGACCTCGGCATCCTGGCCAAATTTGCCTATTGGCCTCTGACCATCATGGCCTCCGAATCATCCCCATATTCTGATTGGCTTCATCACTCTGTCTCCTCTCCACCAGTAAGCTGGTGTGTGGTGGGCGTTCTGGCGCACTATGGCTGCCGTCGCATCATCCAGGTGGATGCTGCACACTGGTGGTGGATGAGGAGATACCCCTGACACTGTAAAGCGCTTTGAGTGTCTAGAAAAGCGCTATATAAATGTAACTAATTATTATTATTATTATTATGATTAACATGTCAATAGCATGTTGCTAACATGTTGATAGCATGTTGTTAGCATTATTAATATGTTGCTAGCATGTTTCTAACATAATTAGCAAGGCACTAGGATGTTTCTAACATGATTAGCACGCTGCTAGCATGATTAGCATGTTACTATGTTTCTAACATGTTTGTAAGATGATTAACATGTCAACGGTGTGTTGGTAACATGTTGCTAGCATCATTATGTTGCTAGTATGTTTCTAACATAATTAGCAAGGCAATAGGATGTTTCTAACATGATTAGCATGTTACTAGCATGATTAGCATGTTGCTGGCATTTTTAGCATGTTTGTAACATGATTAACATGTCAATAGTGTTTTGCTAACATGTTGATAGCATGTTGTTAGCATCAATAACAAGTTGCTAGCATGTTTCTAACATAATTAGCAAGGCACTCGGATGTGTCTAACATGATTAGCACGTTGCTAGCATGATTGGCATGTTAGTATGTTTCTCACATGTTTGTAAGATGATTAACATGTCAATGGTGTGTTGCTAACATGTTGCTAGCATCATTATGCTGCTAGCATGTTTATAACATAATTAGCAAGGCAATAGGATGTTTCTAACATGATTAGCATGTTACTAGCATGATTAGCATGTTGCTAACATTTTAGCATGTTTGTAACATGATTAACATGTCAATAGTGTTTTGCTAACATGTTGATAGCATGTTGTTAGCATCAATAACAAGTTGCTAGCATGTTTCTAACATAATTAGCAAGGCACTCGGATGTGTCTAACATGATTAGCACGTTGCTAGCATGATTGGCATGTTAGTATGTTTCTCACATGTTTGTAAGATGATTAACATGTCAATGGTGTGTTGCTAACATGTTGCTAGCATCATTATGCTGCTAGCATGTTTATAACATAATTAGCAAGGCAATAGGATGTTTCTAACATGATTAGCATGTTACTAGCATGATTAGCATGTTGCTAACATTTTAGCATGTTTGTAACATGATTAACATGTCAATAGTGTTTTGCTAACATGTTGATAGCATGTTGTTAGCATCAATAACAAGTTGCTAGCATGTTTCTAACATAATTAGCAAGGCACTCGGATGTGTCTAACATGATTAGCACGTTGCTAGCATGATTGGCATGTTAGTATGTTTCTCACATGTTTGTAAGATGATTAACATGTCAATGGTGTGTTGCTAACATGTTGCTAGCATCATTATGCTGCTAGCATGTTTATAACATAATTAGCAAGGCAATAGGATGTTTCTAACATGATTAGCATGTTACTAGCATGATTAGCATGTTGCTAACATTTTAGCATGTTTGTAACATGATTAACATGTCAATAGTGTTTTGCTAACATGTTGATAGCATGTTGTTAGCATCAATAACAAGTTGCTAGCATGTTTCTAACATAATTAGCAAGGCACTCGGATGTGTCTAACATGATTAGCACGTTGCTAGCATGATTGGCATGTTAGTATGTTTCTCACATGTTTGTAAGATGATTAACATGTCAGTGGCGTGTTGCTAACATGTTGATAGCATCATTGTGTTGCTAGTATGTTTCTAACATAATTAGCAAGGCAATAGGATGTTTCTAGCATGATTAGCATGTTACTAACATGATTAGCATGTTGTTAGCCTATTTCTAGCATGTTTGTAACATGATTAACATGTCAATAGTGTGTTGCTAACATGTTGATAGCATGTTGTTAGCATTAACATGTTGCTAGCATGTTTCTAACATAATTAGCAAGCCACTAGCATTTTACTAACATGATTAGCATGTTACTAGTGTGTAGCTAGCATGAATAGCATGTCGCTAACATGGTGTTAGCATTACCAGAATGATTAGCAAGTTACTAGCATGATTAACATGTTGTTATGCTTCTAGCCTGATTAACATGTTGTTAACATGTTTCTAATATGATTAGCATGTTGTTAGCATGTGTCTAACCTAATTAGCATGTTGTTAGCATGCTTCTAGCATAATTAGCAAGTTAGTAGCATGTTTCTAGCATGATTAGCATGTTGTTAGCATGTTTCTAGCATGATTAACAAGTTACTATCATGTTTCTAACATAATTAGCAAGGCACTAGCATGTTTCTAACATGATTAGCATGTTGTTAGCATGTTTCTAGCATGATAAGCAAGTTAGTAGCATGTTTCTATCATGATTAGCATGTTGTTAGCATGTTTCTAGCATGATTAGCCAGTTACTAGCATGTTTTCTAACATAATTAGAAAGGCACTAGCATGTTTCTAACATGATTAGCATGTTGTTAACATGTTTCTAACATGATTAACGTTACTAGTGTGTAACTAGCATGAATAGATGTTGTTAGCCTGTTTCTAGCATGATTAGCATGTTGTTAATATGTTTCTAGCATGTTTGTAGCACATTCACGTCAATAGCGTGTTGCTAACATGTTAATAGCATGTTGTTAGCATGTGTATAACATGATTAACAAGTTACTAGTGTGTAGCTAGCATGACTAAAATGTCGGTAGCATGATGTTAGCATTACTAGCATGATTAGCAAGTTTGCAAGATTAGCAACTAGGATGATTAACGTTGTTATGTTTCTAGCCTGATTAGCATGTCACTAGCATGCTGCTAGGCTTGGATGGATGGATGGATAGATATATAACTATTTTAAATTCGCATTAACATTTCACAATATTAGATTTTTTTTCTGTATTTTTAATCAATTAAACAGCCTTGATGAACAGAAAAGTCTCCTTTAAAGGCATTAAAAATCTTACTTAGAACTGAGATTTTGCCAGTCAGGCAGTAAAGATGCTCCTGCGAACACAAAAAAACCTTCTTGGAACGGGTTATTCATGAACAAGAAAGATACTGAGAGCACATTCAGTCTGTTTTCAGTGGCCTTCAAGACTAGAAACTCACAATGAACAAGATCAGCTCAGCAAACTAAGTAAGCTGGGATTCACTTTAGCAATAAATCAGTCTCCAGCTTCAGTCCTTCATCTCTTCATCAGCTGGTTTCACAGAAATGCTTTATGCTTTCACTCAGCTGTGACATTCAAATCCCTTTCTGTCAAGTCCGAGCACACAAAGGAGTATGGTTTTGTTATTCCATCTATGCATTAGAGTGATTTACCATGGTAAAGAGTAGGGGTGCTCCAATTGATTTTTGCTAGCTGTAAAAACCAGACACAACTAGTTTAAGGAACACTCCACTTTTTTTGGAAATAGGCTCATTCTCCAACTCCCCCCGAGTTAATAAGTTGAGTTTTACCGTTTTGAAATCCATTTAGCCGTTCTCCTGTTTTGCCGATATCACTTTTAGCATAGCTTAGCATAGATCATTGAATCCTATTAGACCAATAGCATCACTTTCAAAAATGACCAACGAGTTTCCATATTTATTGTATTTAAAACTTGACTCTTCTGTAGTTATATCGTGTACTAAGACCAGTGGAAATGCAAAGCTGCGATTTTCTAGGCTGATAAGATTAGGAACTACACTCCCATTCCGGCGTAATAGTCAAGGAAGTTTGCTGCTGTAATATGGCCGAAGCAGGAGCAGTAATACCACGCAGCACATGTGCAAATGCTAAACTAGCTGGGAACTCATTTCTGATAATACTCCGCATTCATGGTTTCATTGATCACAGCAAGTCTTCCAGGTCCAGAAGCAGCAAAACAGCCCCAGACCATCATCACACTACCACCACCAGATTTTACTGTTGGTATGATGTTCTTTTTCTGAAATGCTGTGTTACTTTTACGCCAGATGTAATGGGACACACAACTTTCAAAAAGTTAAACTTTTGTCTCGTCAGTCCACAGACTATTTTCCCAAAAGTCTTGGGGATCATCAAGATGTGTTCTGGCAAAACTGAGACGAGCCTTTATGTTCTTTTTGCTCAGCAGCGGTTTTGGTCTTGGAGCTCTGCAATGCAGGCCATTGTTGCCCAGTCTCTTTCTTATGGTGGAGTCATGAACACTGACCTTAACTGAGGCAAGAGAGGCCTGCAGTTCTTTAGATGTTGTTGTGGGGTCTTTTGTGACCTCTCGGATGAGTCGTCGCTGTGCTTTTGGGGTAATTTTGGTCGGGTGGCCACTCCTGGGAAGGTTCCATGTTCCATGTTTTGGCCATTTGTGGATAATGGCTCTCACTGTGGTTCGCTGGAGTCCCAAAGCTTTAGAAATGGCTTTATAAGCTTTTCCAGACTGATAGATCTCAATTACTTTCTTTCTTATTTGTTCCTGAATTTCTTTGGATCTCAACATGATGTGTAGCTTTTGAGGATATTTTCGTCTACTTTAAGGTCCTATTTAAGTGTTTTCTTGATTGCAAACAGGTGTGGCAGTAATCAGACCTGGGTGTGGCTAGAGAAACTGAACTCTGGGGGGTGGGGCAAACACTTTTCACAAGGGGCCATGTGGGTTTGATTTTCTTTTTGCTTCATAAAAAAACCTTCATTGAAAAACTGCATGTTATGTTTATTTGTGTTATCTTTGATTAATATTTAAATTTGTTTGATGATCTAAAACATTAAAGTGTGACAAACATTTAAAAAAAATCATTTTGATTTGGATTGACGCGAAAATGTCATAATTACACCATAAATGCATATAATGTTTCACAGTCAATGCATGTTGGTTTTTGGCTAGGTTTAAAGGAAAAGAGCATTTTTTGATAAAAAATAGGTAGGAAGGTAGGAAAACAAAGTTCTCAACCCATTTAACCACACTGGTCACAATTGTGACCGTAAAAAAAGGTTTTCATTTTGAAAACTGATTGATGTTTCAGTGCACTTCCTGCAAATATGGAAAAAATAAAGGGTCCAAAACATAAGGCTAGTAAAGTAAGTTAACATAAATACATGGCAAAGATTTTTGGTAGACATTATCTCTCAGGCGTCTAGTATTAATATATAAATTCACAAATCTACGGTTTTGTTGAGTGTTGTCACAGTATGAGTAAACATTTTGTAAGTGGTGGGATAACAGTGAACTTAGGCATGCAATACAAATCCAATTCAGTTGTTAGTGAACATTGCACTCAAATGTTGCAATGACAAAATATTGCACTAAATCAAAAGTTCAAATGTTACAAATAAGTTACAATATTGATGTTGCAATACTGGTAGCACTAATATAACAATTTGATGATATATGTTACAATAAAGTAACAATTTTGAAATACGTTGATTATATATTTTTTGTCTTTGATCTCTGTATTCCTTTCAATGTTGTATAAGGGTTTTTATGCATAATAGTAACCATAGAATGTGGCCAAACTGTTTAAAATAGCTGGGCTAAGATATATAACCATTTTTATGACTGCAGAAATCTGTTAATTCAGTTTAGACATTATCCCACCACTCACAATTGTGACCGACTATAAAACACAATTTTTCACACACTTTTCCAAAAAAAAAAAATCCAAATTAATTATTGATTATTTCAAAGGGTTACTTGTAATAAAGATTTAAATGCAAAAGAAAAGGCAGCAGAACTGACTGTTTCTGTTAATAGTAATTTTTAATTTACAATGTTTGTGATAACATAAGCAGTTTAAATGTTTTGCCACTTGCTTGAGCAACTTTATAAATAAATCTAGAAGTAAATGCAAAAGTAAAAAGCATTGAATAATGTGTTGCTTATATTTATTGTGTTTAAACTCGTCTATGAAAGATTACTGTACTGTATTACTGTATTGTGTAAAAAAAGGCATTTTCAATAATATTTGGATTTTAAAAGCAAAATATTGAATAAATGCGGTTGTGAAAATGAGGCTTGTGCTGTGTGTAAGCTATTGTGCAAAAAAAAAAAAAAAAATCACTCAATGATCAAACATTTAGGTGCGATAAATATATATTCTTGAAAAATTTCTAAAAATGCTCCGTTCCACCCCTTAAATAAAAAACTGATTAAATGCATTAAAAACCCTGATTGGAGTTTCACTATAAATAATTCTACATGATAAAAAGAAGGCTTTAAAAAGATCAGTATCGGTAATTGGCAGATACTGCTTCCTGTGATTGGCCTCAAAAATCCTGCTGTTGTTTGTAACAATATGAAGTAGTGTGAATAAAATGCCAATAATTGTGGTAAAATCACTATAATGCAGGTCTTTCATGGTTGTCTTGTTGGATTATGTTGAAATCATCACCCTGCGGCTGGTCTCTTGTTTTGTCTTTCTTTACTGTTCTGTAATCAACTGCCAAACTTTAGAGAAAAGATGTTGTTGTTTATCCACCAACCGCATGATCAACCCGCTCTGATTGTTTTAAGTGACCATTAAAGGCCACAACAGTGTCTCCAGTAAAGGACAATCAAAGCCACGAAACATCGATGAAATCACGGAGAGAATAAGACGCACTCCAGAACATCTGATGACAAACTTTCTTCAAGACGATTCATGCGATTTCAGCAAAACACAGCAATAACCTGTTTTTATGTCCATGCTTTTGAGGGACATTATGGGACATCTATAAAAAATATACTCAAACTTCACATAGAATTTAACTCAATTCAAAGCATGTGTGGTAATGAATGATCCCACATGCAATATTTAGCATGTTAGTTAATACATTAACTAATGTTTAACTAATGAACCTTATTGTAAAGTGTTACCCATATTTTCAACAATGTTTCTTTCTTTCTTAAACCTAAATGCAAAAAATAAAACTATTAGACACTAAATATTAAGAAATTAATTCTAATGCACATATGAAGTAAATGTTTTATGTTTGTACGAAATTATATAAAATATACTTTTTATACTTTTTTACATCTGTAATTTATTCACCTACAAGGTTTGCTACATTTTGATTGGATCTTGGTGGACTAACATAAGCAAACTGTCCAATGCCATCAGATAAGGATGCCAGGACAACTGCCAGACACCTCTTAGAGGGCAAGAAGATCATCTTTGGTACAAAAACCCGGGAAGGACAGAACTTCCTATTGGTCAAGATGCAGTTTCTGCCCTCCACCCACCTTGAGACTGTTTCCTAAAGTTGGTCCTGTGACGGTCATAAAAATTCCTTAGGATCTCCAGACGCAGCAGCAGTGGGTGAAACAAAGAGAGATCACAAAGATCCATCCAAATCCATTCATAACTATGTTTTCAAACCTTGAACTGATGCGAACCATAACGCACACATCTTATACTTATTCAGAGAAATAAGTATTCTCACTGACAGCGATGTGTAGTGCAACATCTTACACAAACTCAGCTGTTAATGGACAAATGAATGCATGCATGACAGTTCAATCTTTTCCCATCATGTTTGGACTTAAAGGGATGGTTCGGAGTAGAATTGACTTCATTGCTATGCACTCCGAAGCCCATCTAAATACCCCATCCGAAGTTTTTTTTACCTTAGTCGAACATTTATGGAGATATTAGAGTTTTTCGAATTGCTTGTTACAGGAGTGAATGGTACATGTGATGTATCTCGTAAATTGCACCACTAAACGTGCAAGTAATCTTACCAAACTTGTACAGTAGTGTAAATAGGTTATGTACTCACAAAACACTGCATCAGAACATTTGTAAGTCCACCATGAGTGTTTTAAAAACATGTTTTACCCGAGAACTACTAGTCTCAGAAACTACAAGTCGACGTCACTTCCCTGGTTTGAAAAAAGCACGTAAAAGTCCTCCTACTACATCTGTGTGCATGTCAACTTGTAGGAGGACTTTTACGTGCTTTTTTCAAACCAGGGACGTGACGTCGACGTGTCGCCATTTGTAGTTTTTGAGACTAGTAGGGATCGGCTAAAACGTGTTTTTAAAACACTCATGGTGGACTTACAAATGTTCCGATGCAGCGTTTTGTGAGTACATAACCTATTTACACTACTGTACAAGTTTGGTAAGATTACTTGCACGTTTAGTGGTGCAATTTACGGGATACATCACATGTACCATTCACTCCTGTAACAAGCAATTCGAAAAACTCTAATATCTCCATAAATGTTTGACTAAGGTAAAAAAAACTTCGGATGGGGTATTTACATGGGCTTCGGAGTGCATAGCAATGAAGTCAATTCTACTCCGAACCATCCCTTTAATGTGCATGGAAATGGAGAAGCACCAAACTGCAATCTCCTCCTCATCGGAAAGGTATAAAGGTACCTCTCCAAAAGACACTCCTTGTACTGAGTCTGAGTCCCGTCGGGGAAAGACATAACAGTTACACCATTTCTGAGTCTGCGGCCCATTACAGGGAAGGCAGCAACAGATAACCGTTCTGAGTCTGAGCCCCGGCAGGGTAAGACACTAACAGAGCAACAAAGAACTGAGTCTGACCTGCAAGGGTGAGACAATAACAGCTACACCTCCATTCTTAGTCTCCGGCACGTCCAGGGGACAGTAACAGATCAAACTTCTTTCTGAGTCTGCGGCCCGCTACTGGGAAGGCAGCTACAGATACCTCCATTCTGAGTCTCTAGCTCCACAGAAGAGAGACACTAACAGACACAACCATTCTGAGCCTACTGTCCAGAGAGACAGAAACAGACGCTCCACGCTTCGAGTCTCCAGCTTTAAGGCAGCAGCAGATACGACCACGTTCTGTCTGTGAGGAGAGAGATATTTTCCACGTTCAGAGTCTTCGTCCAGCGAGGCAACCACAGATGCAGCACGTCCTGAGTCTCCATCCGAGAGAGACAAAGCGGATTGACCAAGTTCTGTGTCTCTAGCCCAGAGAGGCAGAAGACCAACAGACATTTGCAACAAGGTTGAGCTCCAGCGAGCAAACCTTCACTTCAGGTACCTTTGCTTGAGTGTTCCAAGCTAAGGGCCTTCAGCACCTACACCAGGGCCACATCTGCGTGTTCCAGATCTTAGGACCCTTTGGTGCTCCAGGAGATCAGCATCCTACAGCGCTTCACGTTCAAGGCTGTCGAAACGGATTCCTGCTCCTTTTCCCACTGACTGCTCCCAGCACAACCAGTGGAAGAATTCACCGCTACCGGACTGCTCAATCAACCACAGAGAACGTAAATATCACTTCCAAACCTCTTCCAGAGACCTTGGCATTGTTGTGTACTATCAGTATATGTGACCCTGGACCACAAAACCAGTCTTAAGTCGCTGGGGTATATTTGTAGCAATAGCCAAAAATACATTGCATGGGTCAAAATTTTTGATTTTTCTTTTATGCCAAAAATCATTAGGAAATTTGATTTGTAATATGCATTGTTAAGAACCTAATTTGGACAACTTTAAAGGTGATTTTCTCAGTCTTTTTGATTTTTTTGCATCCTCAGATTTCTGATTTCAAATAGATGCATCTCAGTCAAATATTGTCCTATCCTAACAAACCATACATCAATAGAAAGCTTATTTATTGAGCTTTCATGTGATGTATAAATCTCAGTTTTGTCAAATTTAACCTTATGACTGGTTTTGTGGTCCAGGGTCACATATGATCTTTCTAATTTACATTAGATATTGTATAGCCGATTGCAGTTGATAACAAACAATATCTCATTTATTTGTTTAATGCATACTAAGGTTCTTCACCTTATTTGTTTCAGAGTAGCAACAGTTTATCTTTCCATAAGATAACATAGCTATGACATAGCAACACCCAACTGAATCACATTTTATGCATCTTATGCACTTTATTCCTTTTGCATTTATGGTTTTCATTTAATAGTTGATTACTCTTGTCTATCTTTTGTTAATAAAATTTATTTTATTACACTTGTGTCTTCCTTGTGTTGATAATACAGGTTCTACAAGTTAGATATCCCACCAATCTTTCTTATGTGATGTACTCATAACCGCACGTGATCCAAGAATCCTAACATCATCTGTGACACGAGTACCCATCACTACACTATTTCGCCTTCCTAGTGGGCGAAAGCAGAACTCACTACATAATCGGCGTCCTTATGTGGGCCAAGTTAAAATGAGATGAGTCTCCTGTAAAATTCACTACATCTTTTATTCTCAATAAGTCTGTAAACGATTCACCATCAAGGTTTTCGAAGCAAAAGTTTCCAAAGTAACAAGTGTATTTTTCAAAGTAGGTCATCTTTTGTAAAGTGAAATGCAAGGTCATTCATTTCATGCACTGAGAAGCTGATTTCAATATTTGGCCAAACAATCTACAGATAAAAGCTTTTTTTAGCAGAAGGTGTTTTTGTACCTGTCTTTTAAATCGTTCAATCACCGCAGGCAGAATCACGTCCTCCTGTCCGGCCTCAGGGGTTTTTATGATGAAGTCCACATCGTGACCAAACTCCTTCCCCCTGTACATTAAACACACACATACACACTCATTATACACTAAACGCATGTTCACTTTCATCTGCTTTACACAGAATGAGACACACAGTGTGTCAGTAGATCATATGATGAGCGTGTGAGTAACCGTACGGGACGAACGGCTCGTTTAATGGCTTTGCCTTTTCCAATTACTCAAATAAGGCATTTGGCCCGCGTCATTAAACTCTGACGCGTTCGTCTCTTCTGCCGGAGCTGTCAGACGTTTATGAGTTTCACTGCTGTGTCGAGAGATTATGAAAATGAGTCTCCAAAACTCAAAGGCCTCGTATGCTGCAAATTCAGGTGGGGAGGAAGAAGATATTCGCAGATATTTATGTAAAAATATATAACAACTCATGAGGAGGAAAAAAATCCATCTTTCACTGCAGCTCTGTGTTTAAAAAACATCCAATGACTTTTTAGGCGCATTTAAAGTCAAAGAAAGTAACAAAAATACATCACACCAATGTTTCACTTATAATAAATAATACAAAAAAAAATGCAACATGTATTATAAAGTAATTTTTTTGTATTTACTTTACTTTTTTGGTTTCACATTACTAAATAAATTCATTTTATAAATACTTTTCAAAAAAAAAATTAATTAATTTAAACAAATATCTACATAAAATCATTAAAATATTCAAAATAAACTAATTTCTAAATAAATACATAAAAACAATACATAAAGAAATTAATTTGTAAATTAAACACATTTTATAAATTAATATAAATTAACATTTATAAATAAAGACGAAATGCATTTCTAAACAACTAAACTACATTCAAAATATATGTAAATAAAATAAAATGATGTAAAATAAATGTAAATATTACATTTAAATATTTACAAAATATTGTAAATAAATTAATTTCTAAATAAATAATTTCTATTTAAAAAATAAATAAATAAGTAGACATTTTTAAAATAGATAATTACTAAATAAACACATTATTAACTAAAGAATATTATAAACAAACAAATGTTTAATTCAACAAAAAACTACATTTCTAAATAAAAAATCGTCTGAATAAACTGATTTCTAAATAAATAAATAGAAACTATACTGACAAGTCCAACTGAAAAAAATATAAGTACATTTCTATTTAAATAAATAATTTTTAAATAAACATTTCTAAATCACAGAATTACTAAATAAACACATTTTATAAATGCTTTTCTAAAAAAATACATATTTTTTAGACAAATATCTTCATTAATAAAATCGTAAAATTATTCCAAAAAAATATTTTAATAATAAAATATCTACATTTTAAATAAATCCACACACACACATACACATACAAGCCTAATATCTGAAGGGTAAAAACAAGTCTTGTCCTAATTATATTTTAAATCTTGTGTTCACTTGTTTACAGCTACAAAAATATAATACTGCAATTTTAGTTTGGGGAACAGAATTCAATAAAACATTCATTTAACAGCAATTTTGAGCTGAAAGAAGCCAACAAACAAAACAACAGTGAGAGAAAACAAGAATGCAATAAAATTGGACTTTTGACTCAGAATACTATAGTTACTATATACTACTACAAAATTACATTTTGATATATTTATAGTAGGAATTTTACAAAAAATCTTCATGGAACATGAACTTTACTTAATTTCCTAATGATTTTTGGCATAAAAGAAAAATCAATAATTTTGACCCATACTATGTATTTTTGGCTTTTGCAACAAATATTTCCCAGCGACTTAAGACTGGTTTTGTGGTCCAGGGTCACATTTATATGTGTAGATATGATGAGGTCTATCACATATGATGTCTCTGAATGGATCAGATGGTGCCACATTCACATCAAGGACCATCTGAAGCCATAAAAGCGAACACAGTAAATGTACACTTGAGCGACAGAAAAGCGTGTGAATGTGAGTTTGTCTGCTGGAAGTGAGAAACACAAGTGTAGGCATAGTTAGACGCATAAGAGGCTCTTAAAACTCTCACAGATGAAACATGACTTCATATAACCAAACGTCAGGCTGCTTTTAAACGCTGCTTTTCATATGCAACCGCAAACTGAGAGAACAGCTATATTCGTCAACTTTTTAAGAATTCATGCAGCTTGCGAATTATTTAGTGCAGGCGTTGTTTAGAAATGAGCTATTTACTGGCGGATCCAATATTGGGTTGAGAGGAAACTGCAGTGAAGTCTGGGCCGCTTGTTTTTCATGAGATTTATGGCATGACATACTGCGTTTCTGTAATACAAAACACCTGCGGCTCTGTTTCAATACACAGCGAGCTGCCTTGCTGACTACTGACTACATGGGCAGCATCCTCAATGAAGTGACCAAACTGATTAATACATTTCTAAATAAATACATGGATAAATGAATGAATGAATAAATATTACTGTGTGTCTAAATAGATAAATAAATGAATTTAAATGAATAAAATATCTAAACAAATACATTCATAAATAAATACATTTTATATTTAAATTTTGAAACAAATAAATAACATAAATGTCTAAATAAATTAATTTCTACAATTATAATCAAATATAATTGAATGTCTGAGTAAATAAATAAATATATAAACAAATGTTAAAATGAATGAATAACATTTCCAAAAATTTCTAAATAAATAAAAATATAAATAAATACATTTCTAAACACTGTAAACACGTTTGTAATTTAAATCTAAGATGACTTTGTAAATAAATAAACAAAATATAATTAAATGTCTAAAATTATAATAAAAATATAATTAAATGTCTGAGTAAATAAATATATAAATAAATGTCAAAATTAATAAATAATATTTCCAAACAAATAAATAAATTTTTAAATAAATAAAAATATAACTGTCTAAGTAAATAATACATTTTTAAACACTAAATAGATTTTTAAAAAGTCTAAAATAACTTTCTAAATAGATTTATTACATTTATAAATAAATACATTTTATACATTAAATACATTTGCAATTTAAATCCAAAATAACTTTCTAAATAAATAAATAAAAATATAATTAAATGTCGAAATAGATAAATATATAAATAAATGACAAAATGAATGAATAAAATTTCCAAACAAAAAATAAATAAAATGAAAATATAAATGTCTAAATAAATAAATAAATGCATTTGAAACACTAAATAGATTTATTTAAATTATTAAATTATTTTAACATTTCCAGACAAATAAATACATTTCTAAATAAATAAAAATATAAATGTCTAAATTAACAAATAATAAATTTTTAAACACTAAGATTTAAAAAAATCTAAAATAACTTTCTAAATAATTTTTTTAATAAACACATTTTATAATAAAATTTCTAAATAAATAAAAATATAAATGTCTAAATAAATAATACATTTTAAACACTAAATAGATTTTTAAAAAGTCTAAAATAACTTTCTAAATAGATTTATTACATTTATAAATAAATACATTTTATACATTAAATACATTTGTAATTTAAATCCAAAATAACTTTCTAAATAAAGAAATAAAAATATAATTAAATGTCGAAATAGATAAATATATAAATAAATGACAAAATGAATGAATAACATTTCCAAACAAAAAAAAAATAAAATGAAAATATAAACGTCTAAATAAATAAATAAATGCATTTGAAACACTAAATAGATTTATTTAAATTAAATATTTAACATTTCCAGACAAATAAGTACATTTCTAAATAAATAAAAATATAAATGTCTAAATAAATAAATAATAATTTTTTAAACGCTAAGATAAAAAAAAAATCGAAAATAACTTTCTAAATACATTTTTTAAATAAACACATTTTATAATTAAATTTCTAAATAAATAAAAAAATATAAATGTCTACATAAAAACAATATATTTTAAACATTTTAAATACATTTCTAAAAAAAATCTATATATGTGTGTGTATAATTATATTAAATATTTCAGAAACAAATAAATACACTGGTAAATAAAACTACATTTCTAAAAAAAAAAACTACACATTTTAAATAAAATTCTAATACATTAAATAAAAAATTCTAAATAAATAACTAAATTTCTAAAAAAATAAATAAAAAATAAACATCTAAATAAATACATTTCTAAATACATAAAAATATTTCTAAATGTCTAAACAAATAAATAACATTTCTAAATAAATTATTTTTAAAATCTTAATACATTTCATAATAAATAAAAAAATCGAAATATCTAAATAAATAAAGATCAATCTAAAAATCTAAATATGCATACAAACACATTTTCAAAGAAATATATTTCCAGAAATAAATAACACAGATTTCTAAATAAATAACTTCCAGAAAAAATAAACACCTAAATGTCTAAATAAATAAATTTCATAATAAATAAAAAATTCCTAAATAAACATATTTCTAATTAAATTAAAATTTAAATAATTACATTTCTAAAAATAAATAAAACTAATTTCTAAATAAACAACTAACTTTCTAAATAAATTTCTAAGTAAATAAAAATACATTTCTCTGTTCCATTACCTAGTGAGCAGCCTTTGCTGTCTACAGCCTACATAGTGTTGGTGTTTGCATACTGCAAAGTTAATACAGTACTGTTATTAGTGCAGAAGACACATATAAACAGACTATTTTCAGGCTCATAAATAAGTGTTAATAACATTAAAGCCCAAAGCACCTCTACACTGGTACAAGAGCACAAATGCTTGCAGCAACGTACGCTTGATTTCATGCATGACTGTGCTCGGAAATGTGTCAGAACGCGATTCATAATGCAATGCAAACACTGTGTCGCTGCAAGCGTGCTTTAACAGACAGAACTGTGAACAGACTACTTCTGGAGTCAGAAACTCTTGCTCAATAAGTGAGAAATCATATATAATTAAATAATATACACCACTGTTCAAATACAAAGGTTTTTTAGAATTTTTTTGAGATTTAGTATTTAGTGTTTAAAATGTATTTATATATATATATATATATATATATATATATACACACACATTTTAAACACTAAATACTAATACTCTATATATATATATATATATATATATATATATATATATATATATATATATATATATATATATATAAATAATGTATATACATAGTATTGGTATTTAGTGTATAAAATGTATTTTTATATATTTATATATTATATATATATATATATATATATATATATATATATATATATATATATATATAAACACACACACACACACACACACACACACACACACACACACATTTTAAACATTTAATTATTTGTTTGTTTGTTTTTTATTTAGAAAGGTATTTCAGAAATTGTATGTATTTATTTAAAATGTGATTAATTTATTTAGACATTTAAATTTTTATTTAATTAGAATTTTTAAATTACATTTATTTAAAATGTATTTATTTATTTATTTAGAAATGTATTTAGAAATTTATTTTAGAAATTCTGTTCAAAGGTCTGGCCCAGTCAGTGATTTAAAAAAATAAAA
>NC_133362.1:117619-135119 GCF_049309525.1 Garra rufa
GGTTTTGGTCTTGGAGCTCTGCAATGCAGGCCATTTTTGCCCAGTCTCTTTCTTATGGTGGAGTCATGAACACTGACCTTAACTGAGGCAAGAGAGGCCTGCAGTTCTTTAGATGTTGTTGTGGGGTCTTTTGTGACCTCTCGGATGAGTCGTCGCTGTGCTTTTGGGGTAATTTTGGTCGGGTGGCCACTCCTGGGAAGGTTCCATGTTCCATGTTTTGGCCATTTTTGGATAATGGCTCTCACTGTGGTTCGCTGGAGTCCCAAAGCTTTAGAAATGGCTTTATAAGCTTTTCCAGACTGATAGATCTCAATTACTTTCTTTCTCATTTGTTCCTGAATTTCTTTGGATCTTTCCTTTCTACTGGTCACAATTGTGACCGTAAAAAAAGGTTTTCATTTTGAAAACTGACTGATGTTTCAGTGCACTTCCTGCAAATGCAAATATGGAAAAAATAAAGGGTCCAAAACATAAGGCTAGGCTAGTAAAGTAAGTTAACATAAATACATGGCAAAGATTTTTGGTACACATTCCCTGCTGAAAAAAACAGCATATGCTGGTTTTTTCAGCAGGGTTATCTCTCAGGCGTATAGTATTAATATATAAATTCACAAATCTTCGGTTTTGTTGTCACAGGATGAGTAAACATTTTGTAAGCGGTGGGATAACAGTGAACTTAGGCATGCAATACAAATCCAATTCAGTTGTTAGTGAACATTGCACTCAAATGTTGCAATGACAAAAAATTAGGGATGCACGATATTTATCGGACAGATAAATTATCGACCGATATGGGTAAAAATGACGTCATTTTTATTGCTCCGATAAATAAATGAAACCCGATCCGCTAAAGTACTCTTGCTGGTAAATCAATCAGTCTGGTTTATCTGAGATTCATCTGCTTTCCGAGTGCAAGTGACTGCAGCTGTAAACTGCAGTGACTCTCAAGCCTTTGTCGCGTTTAATACGTCATCATCTGTGTCGTCATCATCGCCTTCGCAGGTCTGGAAGTTTTTCACGGTGACAGAGGAGGACAATGCTACTGCTGTTTGCAACACATGTTTAGCAAGGATTCCGAGAGGAGGTAAAAAGCCGTTAAGTTTTAACAATCTTATATCTCACTTCAGAGGTCGTCATCGCGGTGAATCTGTTTTAGGGGCCGTTCACATGTCGCGCCTAAAAACGCGTGGAAAACGCTGAAGCGGCGCCTTCTCTTTCTTTCCAAACCCAAAGTCTTTGACAAACCGCTCTGTAGTTTGAGCTCCAGTGGCGTCTGCCGTTGCTAAGCAGCCATGACATGCGCTCTCCATAAAGACGCGGTAGTTTCAGCAAAGAATAAATAGATTTTCAGCATTAAAAATCGCTTGCAGTAGCTCTGTTATCAAATTTATTTAAAAATGTTAATTCCTGTACAGCTTTGATAAGCTGTTTCTCCACCTTGCCAGTGCTTTCAGTGTTATTAAGGGAAAGGATGAAGCTGATTGGTTGGTTCATATCACATGACCTGTGTTGCGCTTGCAGTATTCTGGAAAAGTTGAGATGTTTTATTCCCCGCCTTGTACGATTTGGCTGCTGCACACATTCATAATATGATCAATAAAGAATGGACTGCATGTAAGCTTTACCACAGACATTTGGACATCTGACTTTACTCCATGATGCACTTTTCATTTTTTCCAGGTTGACAAAATGTCAAAGCATTTTATTTTATTTAGAATTGTGGTGCCTTACACAAAAAAATAAAAACATTTTTGAAGAGTCAGGACTGTTTGCTATGATTGTTAGACCCAGATATATAATATAAATTTCATTAGTTTATCTTAGATTTTGTATTCTCCTGTGTGCACAAAATTATCATATAAAAATATGAATGTATTGGTTATCGGTATCGGCCAAAAGAAGGACTTAATTATCGGCTATCGGTATCGGTTAGAATATTTTCATATCGCGCATCCCTACAAAATATTGCACTAAATCAAAAGTTCAAATGTTACAAATAAGTTACAATATTAATGTTGCAATACTGGTAGCACTAATATAACAATTTGATGATATATGTTACAATAAAGTAACAATTTTGAAATACGTTGATTATATATTTTTTGTCTTTTATCCCTGTATTCCTTTCAATGTTGTATAAAGGTTTTTATGCATAATAGTAACCATAGAATGTGACCAAACTGTTTAAAATAGCTGGGCTAAGATATATAACCATTTTTATGACTGCAGAAATCTGTTAATTCAGTTTAGACATTATCCCACCACTCAAAATTGCGACCGACTATAAAACACAATTTTTCACACACTTTTCCAAAAAAAAAAAAATCCAAATTAATTATTGATTATTTCAAAGGGTTACTTGTAATAAAGATTTAAATGCAAAAGAAAAGGCAGCAGAACTGACTGTTTCTGTTAATAGTAATTTTTAATTTACAATGTTTGTGATAACATAAGCAGTTTAAATGTTTTGCCACTTGCTTGAGCAACTTTATAAATAAATCTAGAAGTAAATGCAAAAGTAAAAAGCATTGAATAATGTGTTGCTTATATTTATTGTGTTTAAACTCGTCTATGAAAGATTACTGTACTGTATTACTGTACTGTGTAAAAAAAGGCATTTTCAATAATATTTGGATTTTAAAAGCAAAATATTGAATAAATGCGGTTGTGAAAATGAGGCTTGTGCTGTGTGTAAGCTATTGAGCAAAAAAAAAAAAAAAAATCACTCAATGATCAAACATTTAGGTGCGATAAATATATATTCTTGAAAAATTTCTAAAAATGCTCCGTTCCACCCCTTAAATAAAAAACTGATTAAATGCATTAAAAACCCTGATTGGAGTTTCACTATAAATAATTCTACATGATAAAAAGAAGGCTTTAAAAAGATCAGTATCGGTAATTGGCAGATACTGCTTCCTGTGATTGGCCTCAAAAATCCTGCTGTTGTTTGTAACAATATGAAGTAGTGTGAATAAAACGCCAATAATTGTTGTAAAATCACTATAATGCAGGTCTTTCATGGCTGTCTTGTTGGATTATGTTGAAATCATCACCCTGCGGCTGCATGGTCTCGTTTTGTCTTTCTTTACTGTTCTGTAATCAACTGCCAAACTTTAGAGAAAAGATGTTGTTTATCCACCAACCGCATGATCAACCCGCTCTGATTGTTTTAAGTGACCATTAAAGGCCACAACAGTGTCTCCAGTAAAGGACAATCAAAGCCACGAAACATCGATGAAATCACGGAGAGAATAAGACGCACTCCAGAACGTCTGATGACAAACTTTCTTCAAGACGATTCATGCGATTTCAGCAAAACACAGCAATAACCTGTTTTTATGTCCATGCTTTTGAGGGACATTATGGGACATCTATAAAAATATACTCAAACTTCACATAGAATTTAACTCAATTCTAAGCATGTGTGGTAATGAATGATCCCACATGCAATATTTAGCTTTGATTACAATGCATATTTTCAACAATGTTTCTTTCTTTCTTAAACCTAAATGCAAAAAATAAAACTATTAGACACTAAATATTAAGAAATTAATTCTAATGCACATTTGAAGTAAATAAATGTTTCGTGTTTGTACGAAACTATATAAAATATACTTTTTTACATCTGTAATTTATTCACCTACAAGGTTTGCTACATTTTGATTGGATCTTGGTGGACTAACATAAGCAAACTGTCCAACGCCATCAGATAAGGATGCCAGGACAACTGCCAGACACCTCTTAGAGGGCAAGAAGATCATCTTTGGTACAAAAACCCGGGAAGGACAGAACTTCCTATTGGTCAAGATGCAGTTTCTGCCCTCCACCCACCTTGAGACTGTTTCCTAAAGTTGGTCCTGTGACGGTCATAAAAATTCCTTAGGATCTCCAGACGCAGCAGCAGTGGGTGAAACAAAGAGAGATCACAAAGATCCATCCAAATCCATTCATAACTATGTTTTCAAACCTTGAACTGATGCGAACCATAACGCACACATCTTATACTTATTCAGAGAAATAAGTATTCTCACTGACAGCGATGTGTAGTGCAACATCTTACACAAACTCAGCTGTTAATGGACAAATGAATGCATGTATGACAGTTCAATCTTTTCCCATCATGTTTGGACTTAAAGGGATGGTTCGGAGTAGAATTGACTTCATTGCTATGCACTCCGAAGCCCATGTAAATACCCCATCCGAAGTTTTTTTTTACCTTAGTCGAACATTTATGGAGATATTAGAGTTTTTCGAATTGCTTGTTACAGGAGTGAATGGTACATGTGATGTATCCCGTAAATTGCACCACTAATCGTGCAAGTAATCTTACCAAACTTGTACAGTAGTGTAAATAGGTTATGTACTCACAAAACGCTGCATCAGAACATTTGTAAGTCCACCATGAGTGTTTTAAAAACATGTTTTACCCGAGAACTACTAGTCTCAGAAACTACAAGTCGACGTCACTTCCCTGGTTTGAAAAAAGCACGTAAAAGTCCTCCTACTACATCTGTGTGCATGTCAACTTGTAGGAGGACTTTTACGTGCTTTTTTCAAACCAGGGAAGTGACGTCGACGTGTCGCCATTTGTAGTTTTTGAGACTAGTAGGGATCGGCTAAAACGTGTTTTTAAAACACTCATGGTGGACTTACAAATGTTCCGATGCAGCGTTTTGTGAGTACATAACCTATTTACACTACTGTACAAGTTTGGTAAGATTACTTGCACGTTTAGTGGTGCACTTTACGGGATACATCACATGTACCATTCACTCCTATAACAAGCAATTCGAAAAACTCTAATATCTCCATAAATGTTTGACTAAGGTAAAAAAAACTTCGGATGGGGTATTTAGATGGGCTTCGGAGTGCATAGCAATGAAGTCAATTCTACTCCGAACCATCCCTTTAATGTGCATGGAAATGGAGAAGCACCAAATTGCAATCTCCTCCTCATCGGAAAGGTATAAAGGTACCTCTCCAAAAGACACTCCTTGTACTGAGTCTGAGTCCCGTCGGGGAAAGACATAACAGTTACACCATTTCTGAGTCTGCGGCCCGTTACAGGGAAGGCAGCAACAGATAACCGTTCTGAGTCTGAGCCCCGGCAGGGTAAGACACTAACAGAGCAACAAAGAACTGAGTCTGACCTGCAAGGGTGAGACAATAACAGCTACACCTCCATTCTGAGTCTCCGGCACGTCCAGGGGACAGTAACAGATCAAACTTCTTTCTGAGTCTGCAGCCCGTTACTGGGAAGGCAGCTACAGATTCCTCCATTCTGAGTCTCTAGCTCCACAAGAGAGAGACACTAACAGACACAACCATTCTGAGCCTACTGTCCAGAGAGACAGAAACAGACGCTCCACGCTTCGAGTCTCCAGCTTTAAGGCAGCAGCAGATACGACCATGTTCTGTCTGTGAGGAAAGAGATATTTTCCACGTTCAGAGTCTTCGTCCAGCGAGGCAACCACAGATGCAGCACGTCCTAAGTCTCCATCCGAGAGAGACAAAGCGGATTGACCAAGTTCTGAGTCTCTAGCCCAGAGAGGCAGAAGACCAAAAGACATTTGCAACAAGGTTAAGCTCCAGCGAGCAAACCTTCACTTCAGGTACCTTTGCTTGGAACACTCAGCACCTACACCAGGGCCACATCTGCGTGTTCCAGATCTTAGGACCCTTTGGTGCTCCAGGAGATCAGCATCCTACAGCGCTTCACGTTCAAGGCTGTCGAAACGGATTCCTGCTCCTTTTCCCACTGACTGCTCCCAGCACAACCAGTGGAAGAATTCACCGCCACCGGACTGCTCAATCAACCACAAACCTCTTCCAGAGACCTTGGCATTGTTGTGTACTATCAGTATATGTGACCCTGGACCACAAAACCAGTCTTAAGTCGCTGGGGTATATTTGTAGCAATAGCCAAAAATACATTGCATGGGTCAAAATTTTTGATTTTTCTTTTATGCCAAAAATCATTAGGAAATTAAGTAAAGATCATGTTACATGAAGATTTTTTGTAAAATTCCTACTGTAAATACATCAAAATGTAATTTTTGATTTGTAATATGCATTGTTAAGAACCTAATTTGGACAACTTTAAAGGTGATTTTCTCAGTCTTTTTGATTTTTTTGCATCCTCAGATTCCTGATTTCAAATAGATGCATCTCAGCCAAATATTGTCCTATCCTAACAAACCATACATCAATAGAAAGCTTATTTATTGAGCTTTCATATGATGTATAAATCTCAGTTTTGTCAAATTTAACCTTATGACTGGTTTTGTGGTCCAGGGTCACATATGATCTTTCTAATTTACATTAGATATTATATAGCTGATTGCAGTTGATAACAAACAATATCTCATTTATTTGTTTGATGCATACTAAGGTTCTTCACCTTATTTGTTTCGGAGTAGCAACAGTTTATCTTTCCATAAGATAACATAGCTAGGACATAGCAACACCCAACTGAATCACATTTTATGCATCTTATGCACTTTATTCCTTTTGCATTTATGGTTTTCATTTAATAGTTGATTACTCTTGTCTATCTTTTGTTAATAAATTTATTTTATTACACTCGTGTCTTCCTTGTGTTGATAATACAGGTTCTACAAGTTAGATATCCCACCAATCTTTCTTATGTGATGTACTCATAACCGCACGTGATCCAAGAATCCTAACGTCATCGGTGATACGAGTACCCATCACTACACTATTTCGCCTTCCTAGTGGGCGAAAGCAGAACTCACTACATAATTGGCGTCCCTATGTGGGCCAAGTTAAAATGAGATGAGTCTCCTGTAAAATTCACTACATCTTTTATTCTCAATAAGTCTGTAAACGATTCACCATCAAGGTTTTCGAAGCAAAAGTTTCCAAAGTAACACGTGTATTTTTCAAAGTAGGTCATCTTTTGTAAAGTGAAATGCAAGGTCATTCATTTCATGCACTGAGAAGCTGATTTCAATATTTGGCCAAACAATCTACAGATAAAAGCTTTTTTAGCAGAAGGTGTTTTTGTACCTGTCTTTTAAATCGTTCAATCACCGCAGGCAGAATCACGTCCTCCTGTCCGGCCTCAGGGGTTTTTATGATGAAGTCCACATCGTGACCAAACTCCTTCCCCCTGTACATTAAACACACACATACACACTCATTATACACTAAACGCATGTTCACTTTCATCTGCTTTACACAGAATGAGACACACAGTGAGTCAGTAGATCATATGATGAGCGTGTGAGTAACCGTACGGGACGAACGGCTCGTTTAATGGCTTTGCCTTTTCCAATTACTCAAATAAGGCATTTGGCCCGCGTCATTAAACTCTGACGCGTTCGTCTCTTCTGCCGGAGCTGTCAGACGTTTATGAGTTTCACTGCTGTGTCGAGAGATTATGAAAATGAGTCTCCAAAACTCAAAGGCCTCGTATGCTGCAAATTCAGGTGGGGAGGAAGAAGATATTCGCAGATATTTATGTAAAAATATATAACAACTCATGAGGAGGAAAAAAATCCATCTTTCACTGCAGTTCTGTGTTTAAAAAACATCCAATGACTTTTTAGGCGCATTTAAAGTCAAAGAAAGTAACAAAAATACATCACACCAATGTTTCAGTTATAATAAATAATACAAAAAAATGCAACGTGTATTATAAAGTAATTTTTTTGTATTTACTTTACTTTTTTGGTTTCACGTTACTAAATAAATTCATTTTATAAATACTTTTCTAAAAAAATTAATTAATTAATTAATTTAAACAAATATCTACATAAAATCATTAAAATATTCAAAATAAACTAATTTATAAATAAATACATAAAAACAATACATAAAGAAATTAATTTGTAAATTAAATACATTTTATAAATTAACATTTACAAGCCAACAGTTGGCTTGATACAGCACTAAATAAAGTACGTGCCTCTGGTACACATTCGACTAATTTGCTTTCCAAACAAAATGAAAACCGCTGCATTCTAAATTTGACCTATAGTCCTTTGAGCAGAGACATTAGAAACATTGTTAATTCTCACTGGCATATAATTAAAAGTGATTACCAACTGAATGGTCTTTTTCAAAATTTACCACTTTGTGTCTTTTCTAGAAGCTCAAATCTTAGAGATAGGCTGGTCCATGCTGATACTGCCACGCCTCCTTCTAGTACTCTCTCCAATGCCCAAGGTAACTTTCCATGCAAAAGTTGCACTTCCTGTTCACATTACCTTAAACTCCAGTCTTTTACACATCCACACACATAAGATATATAAAATCAAGCAATTAATTACATGCAAATCTACCCATGTGGTGTATATTTTGATTTGCCCTTGCCCATTGTTGTATGTAGGCAAAACTATTAGGGCTTTACGAACGAGAATTTTGGAACATTTGAGTGCAATTAGGAGATGTTATGCAACTTCGTCTGTTTCCCAACATTTTCAATCAGCTAAGCATGCCATTTCTGATCTGAAATTTCTGGGTATTGAAAGAGTTTTGCCTAAAAGGAGAGGTGGTGATTTGGACAAAAAACTGTTACAGAGAGAAACTTTTTGGATTTTTGAACTCAACAGTCTTTTCCCGAAGGGAATGAATGAAGAGATAAATTACTCATGTTTTTTGTAAGCATTTTATCCTTCTTCTTTTTTAGAGATAAACATTGTTAACTTTTTTATGAAAAGAATTGTTTCTACCTGTTCTCTGTGTCTGGGCTGAAGCCCCTCCCACTGCACCTGTTACCTGTCTCCTGATTACTTACTCAGTATTAATTGATTGCATGTCTGATGTTGATTCAGTATGAGCATTGAGAATAGCTAGATGGCTGAAACGTCTGCTCTTGCTCCATTAAAACTATTGATTCTTTTTGTTGAAGACTTTGTCTAGTTTTTTCAGAGTGCGAACCATCTGTAGCTTCTTTTATAAATTAACATTTATAAATAAAGACGAAATACATTTCTAAACAACTAAACTACATTCAAAATATATGTAAATAAAATAAAATAATGTAAAATAAATGTAAATATTTACAAAAATATTACATTTAAATATTTACAAAATATTGTAAATAAATTAATTTCTAAATAAATAATTTCTATTTAAATTTTTTTAAAATAGATAATTACTATATAAACACATTATTAAATAAAGAATATTATAAATAAATAAATGTTTATAATTCAACAAAAAACTACATTTCTAAATAAAAAATCGTCTGAATAAACTGATTTCTAAATAAATAAATAGAAACTATACTGACAAGTCCAACTGAACAAAATATAAGTACATTTCTATTTAAATAAATAATTTTTAAATAAACATTTCTAAATCACAGAATTACTAAATAAACACATTTTATAAATGCTTTTCTAAAAAAATACATATTTTTTAGACAAATATCTACATTAATAAAATCGTAAAATTATTCAAAAAAATATTTTTTTTAATAAATACAAAAAACAATATATTAAAAATATATTTTGTATTTTTACCTCAAATAAACATTTATAAATAAAAATTATTTTCTAAATAAAAAATATTGTTAATACATTTTTAAATAAAGACAGAAATACATTTAAATAAAAAAAAAAAATATATTTCTATTTTTTAAATAAATGTATACATTTATGTTTAAATAAACAAACATTTATAAAATAAATAATTATATATGTATGAAAAAATTATTTCTATTTAAATTATTTATAAATAAACACATTTCTAAATCAATTACTAAATAAATACATTTTATAAATACTTTTCTAAAAAGTTTTTTTAAATAAACTAATTTCTAAATAATATATAAAAATATATTTTCTTATTTAATGTAGACCTCAAATAAATATTTATAAATAAAAATACATTTATAAATAAAGAATATTGCAAATAAAAAATAAAGACAAATACATTTATAAACAACTAAATAACTACATTCATGAATTAAAAAATATTGTAAATAAATAGATTTCTAATATATATATATATATATATATATATATATATATAAATGTAAACACTTATGTCTAAATATACATTTTTAAAATAGACAAATTACTAAATAAATACATATTAAATACAAATATTATAAATACATAAATGTTTCTAATTCTATAAATAAATACATTTCTAAAAAAAAAAGATTCAGAATAAATTGATTTCTACATTAATAAATATATATATATATATATATATATATAAATTATTTGGAAAAAAAAGTCAGCATTTATTTCTAAATAAATAAATTCCAAAAACAATAAATTACTAACTAAAAACATTTCTAAGTACATTTCCGAACAAATAGTTTTCTAAACAATTAAATACATTTCTAAATCAAATATTATGAATAAATAAATGTTTCTAATAAAAAAATTAAAAAAAATCTATGAATATTTATCAATATTCTGACTAAATTTATTTCTAAATATATATATATATATATATATATATATATATATATATATATATATAATAAATATATATAATATATATAATATTTATATATATATAAATTATTCTGAAATCTATTTTAAAAGATTCTAAATAAATGTATATTTAATTTAATAAAAATAAATACATATTTTTTTAAACCAATTACTAAAATACATTTTATAAATACTTTTCTAAAAAAAATTGAATAAATACATATTTAAACGTATATCTACATTAATAACAATCATAAAAAACTAATTTCTAAATAAATGCATAAAAACAATAGAGAAAAAATTATATATATTTTTTAATTTATACCTCAAATAAACATTTTTAAATAAAAACACTGTTCATAAATACATTTCTAAACAACTAAATTACATATAAAATTTAAATATTTACAAAAATATTGTAAATGGATTTCTAAATAAATATATTTATATTTATGCAAAAAAATAAATGTATACATTTATATCTAAATAAATAAATATTTTTAAAATAGATAAATTAGTAAATAAATACAGGAATAAATACAAATATTATAAATAAATTTAGCTAAATTAATAAATAACTAATACTCAGAATAAATGCATTTCTAAATAAATAATATATAGAAATTATTTGGAAAATATTCTATTTAAAAGTTTGCATTTATTTCTAAATAAATAAATTCCAAAATCAATAAATTACTAAATAAACACATTTTATTAATATTTAACAAAAATATCTACATTTTAAATAAATCCACACACACACACACATACACATACAAGCCTAATATCTGAAGGGTAAAAACAAGTCTTGTCCTAATTATATTTTAAATTTTGTGTTTACTTGTTTACAGCTACAAAAATATAATACTGCAATTTTAGTTTGGGGAACAGAATTCAATAAAACATTCATTTAACAGCAATTTTGAGCTGAAAGAAGCCAACAAACAAAACAACAGCGAGAGAAAACAAGAATGCAATAAAATTGGACTTTTGACTCCGAATACTATAGTTACTATAAAAAAATACAGCTTTGGTCTCCCTTATATATGTGACCCTGGACCACAAAACCAGTCATAAGTTTAAATTTTACAAAACTGAGATGTATACATCATATGAAAGCTCAATAAATAAGATTTCTGTTGATGTATGGTTTGTTAGGATCGGACAATATTTGGCTGAGATACATCTATTTGAAAATCTGGAATCTGAGGGTGCAAAAAAATCTAAATACTGAGAAAATCACCTTTAAAGTTGTCCAAATTAAGTTCTTAACAATGCATATTACTAATCAAAAATTAAATTTTGATATATTTATAGTAGGAATTTTACAAAAAATCTTCATGGAACATGAACTTTACTTAATTTCCTAATGATTTTTGGCATAAAAGAAAAATCAATAATTTTGACCCATACTATGTATTTTTGGCTTTTGCAACAAATATTTCCCAGCGACTTAAGACTGGTTTTGTGGTCCAGGGTCACATATATGTGTAGATATGATGAGGTATATCACATATGATGTCTCTGAATGGATCAGATGGTGCCACATTCACATCAAGGACCATCTGAAGCCATAAAAGCCGAACACAGTAAATGTACACTTGAGCGACAGAAAAGCGTGTGAATGTGAGTTTGTCTGCTGGAAGTGAGAAACACAAGTGTAGGCATAGTTAGACGCATAAGAGGCTCTTAAAACTCTCACAGATGAAACATGACTTCATATAACCAAACGTCAGGCTGCTTTTAAACGCTGCTTTTCATATGCAACCGCAAACTGAGAGAACAGCTATATTCGTCAACTTTTTAAGAATTCATGCAGCTTGCGAATTATTTAGTGCAGGCGTTGTTTAGAAATGAGCTATTTACTGGCGGATCCAATATTGGGTTGAGAGGAAACTGCAGTGAAGTCTGGGCCGCTTGTTTTTCATGAGATTTATGGCATGACATACTGCGTTTCTGTAATACAAAACACCTGCGGCTCTGTTTCAATACACAGCGAGCTGCCTTGCTGACTACTGACTACATGGGCAGCATCCTCAATGAAGTGACCAAACTGATTAATACATTTCTAAATAAATACATGGATAAATGAATGAATGAATAAATGTTACTGTGTGTCTAAATAGATAAATAAATGAATTTAAATGAATAAAATATCTAAACAAATACATTCATAAATAGATACATTTTATAATTAAATTTCGAAAAACAAATAAATAACATAAATGTCTAAATAAATTAATTTCTAAAATTATAATCAAATATAATTGAATGTCTGAGTAAATAAATAAATATATAAACAAATGTTAAAATGAATGAATAACATTTCCAAAAATTTCTAAATAAATAAAAATATAAATAAATACATTTCTAAACACTGTAAACACGTTTGTAATTTAAATCTAAGATGACTTTGTAAATAAATAAACAAAATATAATTAAATGTCTGAGTAAATAAATATATAAATAAATGTCAAAATTAATGAATATTTCCAAACAAATAAATAAATTTCTAAATAAATAAAAATATAAATGTCTAAATAAATTAATTTCTAACATTATAATCAAATATAAATAAATGTCTGAGTAAATAAATAATTACATTTGTAATTTAAATCCAAAATAACTTTCTAAATAAAGAAATAAAAATATAATTAAATGTCGAAATAGATAAATATATAAATAAATGACAAAATGAATGAATAACATTTCCAAACAAAAAAAAATAAAATGAAAATATAAACGTCTAAATAAATAAATAAATGCATTTGAAACACTAAATAGATTTATTTAAATTAAATATTTAACATTTCCAGACAAATAAGTACATTTCTAAATAAATAAAAATATAAATGTCTAAATAAATAAATAATATTTTTTTAAACGCTAAGATAAAAAAAAAATCGAAAATAACTTTCTAAATAAATTTTTTAAATAAACACATTTTATAATTAAATTTCTAAATAAATAAAAAAATATAAATGTCTACATAAAAACAATATATTTTAAACATTTTAAATACATTTCTAAAAAAATCTATATATGTGTGTGTATAATTATATTAAATATTTCAGAAACAAATAAATACACTGGTAAATAAAACTACATTTCTAAAAAAAAAAACTACACATTTTAAATAAAATTCTAATACATTAAATAAAAAATTATAAATAAATAACTAAATTTCAAAAAAATAAAAAATAAAATAAACATTTAAATATATACATTTCTAAATACATAAAAATATTTCTAAACGTCTAAACAAATAAATAACATTTCTAAATAAATTATTTTTAAAATCTTAATACATTTCATAATAAATAAAAAAATCGAAATATCTAAATAAATAAAGATCAATCTAAAAATCTAAATATGCATACAAACACATTTTCAAAGAAATATATTTCCAGAAATAAATAAAACAGATTTCGAAATAAATAACTTCCAGAAAAAATAAACACCTAAATGTCTAATTAAATAAATTTCATAATAAATAAAAAAATACTAAATAAACATATTTCTAATTAAATTAAAATTTAAATAATTACATTTCTAAAAATAAATAAAACTGATTTCTAAATAAACAACTACCTTTCTAAATAAATTTCTACGTAAATGAAAAATAAATACATTTCTCTGTTCCATTACCTAGTGAGCAGCTTTGCTGTCTACAGCCTACATACTGTAGGCAGCATCCTAAACAAAATAACCAAGTGTTTCTCACCAAGGGATTCATTTTCAAGATGGCGGCACGATAGCAGTTTCATGTGTGTCTCTGTTTTTTGGGAGTCCTGTCTTGGGTCTTATCTCAAGTGCTAAGCAGCTTTTAATGTTCCTAAGTTTTGAGGGTTTTTCTACAGAGATGGCGAATTGTAGTTTTTATTGATGTCTAGCAGTTGGGCAACTTTACGGAGTGATTTCACCAGTTGAAGGATCGGCCAGGGCAACAACGTGCGCTGACTGGGTCAGCCGGCTGTGCAATTGCGTGTATAACGGCTCTGATGCTGGTTCTTGTTCAGTGGCCGTAGAGGCTCGTCTCCGGTGGTGCGAATGCGATCAACAAAAGAGTTGGTGGATTCCTTCATCCGACTGCTTGATCTTGCATTCGAGCTGGCCCATCGTTGGATTTCGATCTCTGGTTTCAAAGGATCTGCCAGAGCGACTACGCCTACTGATCCGAGGTTGCTGTGCAATTGTGCGCCAAACTATTTTTACGCCGGGTGTGAGACGGTGGTTGCATATCTTCGGATATAAATCTCAGGTGACTGTTTCGCCTCCTTTTCCCCTTCTGCTGCCGGTTTTTTTCTATCTTCAGTCTCTCTGGACGCTGGTTGTGACATTTAAAAATGACTTTAAAATTCACGATTGTGCTGATTTTATTTGCTTGTCTCGCGTGTACTCCGCTGTCATGCAAGCATTGTTGCATACAACGCTCATTTTCTATGAAATTCTGTGATCTTCCATCAAGTCGGCAATTCGCGACAAACTTTACCACTGATCAATTTCTCAATGTATTAATAATTGATCATATAAGGACTGTCTTCCCACACGCCTTGTTGGTGTTTGAATCAGTTATTTCTTATGGCTGTCCAAGGACTTTCTCCCATCACATATCTTCTTTTAATGTTAAAAAGTCTCTTTCACGAACATTGATTTTATTGCTTTTATTTGTCTCTGGTAATGTTAATGTAAACCCGGGTCCCCTGCCTAATTCAGTAAATTTACATTATCTCTCCACACCTACTGAATTTGCTAATAGGCATGGAATTGGTTTTTTACATATCAATGCTAGAAGTTTACTACCCAAACTGGATTTATTGAAAACGTGGTTTATGTCTGCTAATCCTGATATTGTTGTGATCTCTGAAACTTGGCTCAAACCATCTGTCCCTGATGATGTTATTTGTGTTGGTGGTTATAATGTTTACAGAATAGATAGAAAAGGGCGTGCAGGTGGCGTAGCTATTTATGTATCTAAAAAATTTCCTGTGTCTGTTTTACTTTCCCAGTCAATCCCAAGACAGTTTGAACTTATTGCTTTAAATATTGGGGTTGCAAATGCTCCATTTACTCTTATTGGGTGCTATAGACCCCCCTCTGCTGTTAACGAGACCCTATCGACTTTAACTGAAGTGCTGTCCAAGTTAAATAATTCTGAAATAATTTTACTTGGTGATTTAAATTGGGATTGGCTCAGCGACAAATCAGAGAATTTTAAATTGGCTTGTAATTCTCTAAATTTAGTACAACTCATTGATAGCCCCACCAGAGTTAATCCATCTAAGCCTAATAGTGACACTCTGTTAGATGTCATTCTCACTAACAGGGCTCATAAGTATACAGCAATAGGTGTGTTTGTGAACGACCTAAGCGACCATTGCGCAATAGGATGTGTTAGAAACACCAAAATACCTAAACTTAAGGGTCTCACTGTTTCTAGACGCTATTTTAAACATTTTTCAGAGCAGGCATTTTTATCTGACTTGGCAAGACTGAACTGGAATCATGTTGCATTGATTCCTACTGTTGATGAAGCTGTTGATTTTTTTCAGCAACAGTTTCTATTGATTGCCAATAAACACGCTCCTTTTAAAAAGCATAGAATAAAGAATAGGGATAATCCTTGGTTTTCTCAAGAACTAGCCCAGTTAATTCAATTAAGAAATAAACAGTGGTCCCTTGCAAGGAGGTCCAGCAGTAATGTAGATTGGCAACGTTTTAGAACTTTGAGAAATAAATGTACCTCAGCCATTCGGGCCTCTAAATCAAATTATTATCTTAATGTAACTACTGATAATTTTAACAATCCTTCTAAATTCTGGAAAACAATTAAAGCATTGCAGAATAAAAAGGTTTCAGACTTTCCCCAGAAATTGATCATTGGAAATGTAACCATCACAGATAAAAGTGACATTTTAAATGCCTTTAATGCACACTTTGAGAAGGCAGGTCATCTATTTGATCAGCAGTTTCCATCAATTTCAAGGGATGCTTCAACACATTTTTTGCCACCTAGTACATCTTTTATCTCTGATTTATCATTTGATTTTGAAGCCCTCCAAGTTCAAGATGTTATGAAATCACTTAATTCTATAGACCCTAAAAAGGCACCTGGACCTGATGGTCTGGATCCCTTTTTGTTAAAGGTGGCTGCACCGGTTATAGCTGAGCCTATTACCCATATTTTTAATATGTCACTAAGTTTTAATCAGATCCCAGCAATCTGGAAGCAAGCTTACATTACTCCCCTGTTCAAATCTGGTGATCGATTTGACATGAATAATTTTAGACCCATCTCTAATCTTCCTGTACTTTCTAAAATATTGGAATCTTTAGTTGCTACTCAACTTAAATCATATTTGCACTCACATAATATTTTAAATGAAATGCAATCCGGGTTCCGGTCGGGGCACAGTACAATATCCGCCACTTTAAAAGTTATGGATGACATCAAAGAGGCTATGGACAGTAAACTTAGCTGTGTCTCTCTGTTCATAGACCTCACAAAGGCGTTTGATACTGTGGACCATCCATTATTGGTTAATACCCTGCTGAGAGCTGGCATTGGATGTAACGCGGTCAAATGGTTCCATAGCTATTTGACCAATCGTTCACAAATGGTCAAATATGGCAATGATCTGTCAAACCCAGTCCTTGTAACTAAGGGTGTTCCACAGGGTTCTGTTTTGGGTCCCTTGCTTTTCCTAGTTTATATTAATAATGTTTGTGATAATTTTAATTTTTGTAAATATCACCTCTATGCAGATGATACAATTCTGTATTCCTGTGCCCCCACAGCTAAATTAGCTTTTTCAAATCTACAGGCAGATTTCAATATCCTGCAACATGCCCTACTAGATTTGAAGCTGTTGTTAAACCCACATAAAACTAAAGTTATGGTTTTTCAAACTGGGCGAACAATACTACCATCCCTCTCCATCAAGTCACTAGATGGAATTTGTATCCAGTCTGTAGATAATTACAAATATCTGGGAATTTGGATGGATAAAAACCTAAATTTTAAATATCATGTTGATTTTCTTGCAAAGAAATTAAAATTCACATTGGGTTTTCTGTAT